>NC_141914.1:27970447-28122173 GCF_057802395.1 Ceratotherium simum simum | reverse complement strand
ATTGTTAGATTGTTTATTTGAGACTTTTTCAGCTTGTTTGTTAGAGATAGGCCTGTATCGCTACTAAACTTCCCTCTTAGAACTTACTTTTGCTGTATCCCATAAATTCCTGGCATGTCGTCATTTTTCATTTTCATTTGTCTCTCAGGTATTTTTGATTTCTTCTTTGAGTTTCTTCGTTAACTTGATCGTTGTTCAGTAGCATTTTGTTTAATCTCCACGTATTTGTGGCTTTTCTGATTTTCTTCTATAGTTGATTTCTAGTTTCATACCGTTGTGGTCAGAAAAGATGCTTGGTATTATTTCAATCTTCTTAAATTTATGGAGACTTGTTTTGTGGCCTAATATGTGATAAATCCTGGAGAAGGGTCCATGTGCATTTGAAAAGAGCGTGTATGCTTCGTGTTTTGGATGGAGATGCTCTGTATATATCTACTAGGTCCATCTGTTGGAGTGGGTCGGTTAAGGCCAATGTTTCCTTATTGATCTTCTGTTTGGATGAGCTATCCGTTGGTGTAAGTGGAGTGTTAAAGTCCCGTACTACTATTGTGTTACTGTCTATTTCTGTTTTTATGTCTGTTAATAATTGCTTTATATATTTAGGTGCACCTACATTGGGTGCGTAGATATTTACAAGTGTTATATCCTCTTGTTGGATTGTTCCCTTGATCATTATGTAATGCCCTTCTTTGTCTCTTTTTACAGTTTTTGTTTTAAAGTCTATTTTGTCTGATATGAGTACTGCTACCCCAGCTTTCTTTTCATTGCCATTAAAATATTGTGTCTCGCTGGGGAACGTTTCCCCTGCCTGATATTGTAAGGCCATATAAATCCACCCTTCAGCCAATGTTACTTAAACATGCTAAAGGAGACCTTACTTTAAAATGGCCAAAAGGGGGCAACTTCAGTTTACCCAAACTGGTGTATTTACATATGCAATTGGAAAAAGCCAGCCACAAAGTTAAACAACCAATGGGAAGCCTATTTTAATCTTTTGAGGCTTCTAAAGGAAATCAGGAATAACTTCCTGCCTCTTTCAAAGAAAATAATTAAGTCATTAAACATGCCAGATTGGGGGATGCCAGGGGCCCTGCTAGGAAAGAAACCAAATCTCCTCTCTTGCTGAGCTTCCCCACTTCAACTCCCCCGAAATTCCTGAACTCAAGTTAAGCAAGTGCAAATAGGTAAACTTTTGAGGTCACTTGGAATCATAAGGGCCAGGCTGGGGAACTTCTGTTTCAAGACCACCTTAACAGTCACCCTTAAAAGTGAGGATTCAAAAGCTCTCATAATGGAATGCAGTCTTGGAGTAATATGCAGAGGCTTCTCAAAGACAAAATGATGTCAAACACAGCTATGAAAAGGATCCTTACAACAAAAAAGAATCTTGAGGAAAAATCTTTGGCCATCTGAGCAGGTCCATTTGCTAGGGAGTAATTTGGATCCAACTGTTCTTCTGAGTTTCGTCCCTGCGACCTGGCTAAAGTTTTAAAGATCTCTGTTGGCATCTTTCTGGATGTAAGTCTCTCTCTCTCTATTTGTCTGCCTACAGATGATATAATTGCTAAAGCATCTCCATTTAATTGGCTTAAAGTAAGTGCTTATATAAATTCTTTCTAAATGTAATGGAAACTAACCCAAATGTCTTTCAAGTTAACATGATATAAAATGATCTTTGGTAAATAAAAGCTTATTGAAGTTTGTTGGTTTGAATAAAATAAATATGTTTTCAAGAGTTATCAACATCAGATATGGTGTAAACGTGTTATGCTCGTGACAAAATTTGTCGGCAAACAATAATAACTTTCAATAATGGCTGATTTTGTCTGATGTCTCGTGAGGGTTTTGTAGGCAATCTAAACGTAAGTATTGGGAACAAGTAAACTAAATAGATGTGGAAACTAAATAAGGTGTTTTGGGGAACTTTTTAACAGTGATCACATTATGGTGTATGTACTTCAAACAACTTAAGATGATGGCTAACGGCTTAATGTCACATGAAATTTTGTGAGTAACTTAATCATAATTATTGGGAACAAATAATTTAGATAGATACAAATGGGTAAGAGGTTTGGGGTGCAATAATTATGTTTTATGGCCTATATGCTTGAAAAACTGCTTCGAAAATCTTTTCTGGTAACTTAAAACTTAAGAGTTTTGCTAAATTAAGTTAAGCGATAAAATCTGTGTTGAGTACCTAGGTCATTTCTACATTAAAAACATATTAGAAATTGATTACTACTCATAGATTTGTCCACCTTTTGTTTCTGGTCACAGGGAAACTTAAAGATGCTTAAGTTGATTAATAAACGGGTTTTGTGCATGCTCAAAAACTTGCTTGTGAAAACACGTATTTCTAGAACCTCTGTCTACAAGGAAAATAAAATGTATGTTTTTCAGTAAAGAGGCATGATGCATAGAGATATCTGTCCTAAAGTACAAGGAAAGACAAAATGAAGGCATGGGACAAATACCGAATGTAAAAAGTAAGCGACAGAAGTTTGCGAAAGGAAAACCCTGAGGAGTTCTGTGTACGGTCAAGTTGGCTGTGGTTGAAATGAAGTTAATTAAGTCAGTAAGTTTCAATATGAAAAGTAAGCTGGTGCAGAATTAGAATTTGGCTTTCTTTCTTCAAAAGATATTTCTCTTGAACTTTGGGTGGCTCTTGATAAAGAGGTTATAAAAGTTTTCTTTACCTTTGAGTAAGTTTACCTAAAGACAGAAAATCCATGTTTTGTGAAAATAATTTCCTATGTTCAAACAACTGAGGTCTCTCTATTAAGGTTTGCTGACTGCTTGAACTCTCTGTTGCCTTTGCTGATTCTGTTGTCTCCTTGATTAAATGAATAACTAAGCATTGTTTCCTACATGACCAAGTGTTTTAAACCTTTTTGATATTTTCGATGAACTTCCCCCCAAATTCAAGTCTTTCTTTTGACTTAAAAAGAAAACTTTGAGAATTTCCAATCAGCTCTGAGATGTTTCCAAGAATTTGTTCTCTCTTTCTACAAAGAGGAAGATGTAAACTCATGAAACATATTTGGTACGTTAAATTACATGGGAAGCATTATCAAAAAAACCATAACAAGCCTTCCGAGGTAATATCGTGTGGGTAAATGTTATTAACATAGGTTTTCTTTTCTAAAAATTATCTAACATTCCAAAAATTCTGATCTGTCCTGGTTGTCAGTCATAATTCTAGTCATTATCTCAAAGTGTTGTATGTTACAGAAATAGCTGAGTGTCTTTGCCAATTTGCCATTTTTGAATGTTTGGTCATACGCAGGCACTTGTTTTACTCTCATGTTTCATCTTCAGAGAGATTCATGGAAAGGACCCTGACACTTGCTCTAAAATACAGGTTTCTGACAAACTTTCGGATTACAAAACTGATCTGGGTAGGAAATCACAAAACTGTAACTGAGAAATTAGTGGCCTCATGAAACTGCAAACAGAAGATCAAAAGTTGACATCGTAGGACTGAATAAATTGATGAGGATGATTATAATTTTTAAGACTCCCTGTTTGAAATATTGCTGATATTTAATGTTTTGTTTTTCCAGAGTCAGTAAACCTTTTTCTCTTTTCTCGTAAGCTAACTATGACTTACAGCAATTTGTAAGCAAAAGGGAAGCATTTCTCTTTTTCTCCCTTATCTTATGCCTCCAGCATTTAAAAACTCTTCAAGAGTAAGTATTCTTATTTTCATGGCAATATAGTTATTTGTATAAGTTCAATAAGAATCTGTTTCCCTTACAGCAGGGCAGAATTAGAAACGGGTTATATTGCCAAGGCTTTGACTGGAATGTCATATTTGACAGAAACATACACAAACTTGGATATGACCGTACAAATTTGAGAAGCAAACACTGGACTTTCCGGAATAAAGCCACTTAAAAATATTGCCATGGCACCTTGCTTACAAGGTTCCCAGAAACCTCACCAGGCCAGTAAAGAAGGGCACTTCCCTGGCAGGTGCAAGAACTTTAGGATATTTGGGGGACCCTCAAGAGAAAAGAGGAAGTCACACAAATCTGTAGGTATCCCAGGTCAAGTCTGATGACAAGTCCTTGGCTTGACTTTTCCTGGCGTGGACGTGCCTTTCAAGTTCAATCTGAGATTCCTTATAAAAAGTTCCAGCAAAGCAGATTTAAAAGAACCTATATGATCAATGGCTACTCTTGCTGTACTTATGTAAATAATCGGGCAAAGTTTATTAAAACTAGAGTTAGTTTGCAACCTATGACTCTTAATTTCGCTATCATTGGTACAAATGAAGGTAAATTTAGCGAGCAAACTTATGTTTCAATAGAAACTGTAATACACATTTGTGGATGTTGGATTTTGGTTCTGTTCATTAAAAACTTCAAGGTTTTTGTTTTTTATTTGTAAATTGGACTGGATCCTGAATTCTTCTAGTTTGCTCAAATATCTGGTACAGATCTCCAAATTGACGTTTTCAATTTTTTCTTTCCTTTTCATTTCCAATCATTGAGAACTAAAATCACGTTGTTTCCTGAAGCCGGGAACCTGAAGCTGCAGAACTTGATATAAACCTAAGAGGCGCCTTACGACAACCCATTTGGGACGATCTTCACGCCTGTTTCTGTGTAAGCCACTCAAAAGGTTTACCTGAACACCTGATGACATCATCGGAGACATTTTAAACTGCAGGGGATTCTTCAATGCTGACATCCAGAGATCTTCTTGAATAACCATACCCTGGGCTCAGAAATTGGTTTATCATTTGCTCCAACCCCATTAACCTTGCTTTTCTTTTCTAAAAATGCTTCCTATTAAATACCTGGTTACTTGCTGACACAACATAGGCCTAACTTTGGGAGACCCTTTCTATGTTCCAGAGATGATCCAAAAGCCCTGAAGGGAACTCAAACCAAGGAACTAGACACCGTCAGAGGTTTCTCTGCAGCATCTTTGTCATGGAGACTGGGTCCTACTGAATTCTTGGATTGCAGGGGACCATACTGAAAGCATACAGGGAACAAGAGTCATGCCACAGAAGTACATCACAACTGGGATCTCCCAAACTTTGGCTGGCTTCATCCTCTAGACACTGACTTCTCCGAATGGTCAAATGGACTCGTGACAGACTGCAAGTTGCTGTGCACAAGACAGCCTCCTATAGATGAGTAATACATGACTCCCAGGTTCTTACATTACTTGTTGGTCTATTAGACAGCAGGCTACTTGGCGACGTCAGATTTCTCCTGAGGTTCCAGGCAGTAAACTTGATTGGTTTACAGTCACCTTCTCAGGGATTCCTCAAGGACTGAGGTCCATTATGGAGGCGATACTAAAATTTGGGCTGTCTATTTTGCTATCTGTGTGCTTATCCATGTAATTATAAGTGATGAACTTAAGTGTTGTTCCAAAGCCGTCGATCAGAGTACTTGTTATGAGAGGTTCGGGGATTGATCGGAGGCGTAAAGACACTTTCCACTCCAAACAAATGGACTGAAGGTATATTTTATTATATAGAGGATAGTAAAGGTGACAGTCTGCAAACAGATCCAAATACGTCAAATATTAAGAGGGAAAAAACATCAGCCCGACTGGAATGGGAAAACACCCTCATCGGCTGAAGAGAGATGACACAAATCAACCAGAAAGAGAAACACCAGGTTAACCGAAGAGAACACATCAAATCAATTACTTCATATCAAATCAATTACTTCACATCAAATCAGTTACTCACAACATCCACGCCCCACTGCCGGGAGAGCTCTGTCAATCGGCCAGCGGCTGGGCAAGGATCTACGTCCTGGGCAAAGTGTCCCTTCCACAGGTGGAACTCTCACCGGGTCTCAGTTTCCAGCAGTTTTTATACCATCAGTAATTTTCAGAGTAAGCAATTACAGAGTTTGCAGAGCAAGCATTTAGTGTTCCCATGCACAAAATGGTTATCAGTGGCGTACGTGCACTGAGCCCCTGGCTAACGTCCCAGCCCAGTAGTTGTGTGTGTCGTGCATTGTTTTCTTTGGTTATCGTCCCAGCCCGGCATAGATGGCCAGTCCATCCTGTGCTTCAACGCTCCAAGGGCCTTGAAATGTTACAACCTGCAACTCTCTCCGCGGGAGAAGAGCCACTTCCCACCACACAGAAAGCAGCTTTGTATTTCTTTTTGTGCTGGTGGCTGTAGGTCAATGGAGCGGCCAAACATGGCTGTACTCATGTCAAGACAGTACTAAAATATTAGTGATGCAAAGCATATCTCTCTCCCCACCTGGTACTCAAAACTATTTTAAAGTGGCGGTAAAACAGTTTCATTCCTCCGATCCTGATCTTTGCCCTTTCACAGCAGAAGGTAGCTAGAGGCCTTCACCCCGTTCGAAGACTGAGCCTGATCATAAGAGGTGGGAACTGAAACCGAGCATGAAAATGTTCAAAAATCTGCCCTAGAGCCAAAAGTTTTGACATAAGCTTTGCTAACTGCACCCGCGCATATTCAGCATAATCAGCTGTTGTCTAAAACTAACCAGGTCTTCCTGTCTCTCCTCACTATATGAGTGAGCTGTCTTTCCCAGGAAGTCAAGGCCCAGACATCAGGATTCAGCCTCACAAGGCCAAATGCAGGCTGATGCCGAAAACTAACCAGAAAAGTCCAGAAAGTCAAGAGAAAGGAAATTCAGTCTTCAAGGCCAAACACAGGCTGCTGGAAGGTGCCAAGCAGCACAGCCACATGCTCCTGCTGCCCTACCTCAAACCCGGAACATGCTCTTGTTCCCCTACATAAAACCACGGCACACGCTCTCCCTCCCTACCGAAAACCTCAGATACAAACCTCAACCTTTTTCATTCGACGAGGTGGATCTGAGTTCTAACTCCTGTCTACTCATCGGGCTGCCCTTGATAGTAAGGCTCTTTCCTTGCCACAAGCCTGCTGTTTCAGTTCCTTTACTTTTTTGGCCCTCCTGTGCGCTGGGTAAATGAACCTGTGTTTGGGATCGGTAACAAACATGATTAAGTTTTTCAGTAATTTAGATACTCTAGCAGAGTGGGGAAAAGCACATTAGAATTCAAGTGCCTCGCCCGACACAGAGAATGTCAACAAATTAGCTTCTAAGAATACTTTATTCCTTGGTTTCAAACACTTATGTCAATTGGCAGCAATTGTGGCACAAACTGTACATAACATTTAGTCACTGTTTTCATTGTCCATTAATCCATTTTCTGGTTGGATTAATTATCAGTTAAGTCTTGGTGGAACAATTACAGGGACCCACGTGCCTATGTACCTCACTCCCATAGAGATTCCACTCTCCTCCATTCTGATATTGTTAGTTACTGGAAGAAGTTAACCTGCCTTGTCATCAACACGTGGTTTCTCTGCTCCCTTCATTCTTGCCTGAAGGTCCCTGCTAGAAGCTACAAGCAGAGATTGGGTCTTCTGGAAGAAGCACCCAAAAAAGACAGCCTGAGAAAGGGATATAGGGAACAGATGCATGATTACAGCCTTCCTAGAAGAAGCTGACACGCCCACCATAGCAGATACCGGGAGGACCTGACACTCAGGACTCCAGGACTACAGGGTCTGGGAACAGATGACTTCAGGAACACAGACTTTGGAGCCAATACTGACAGAATTCACAACACGAGACTGAGTAACACTGATGACAGAAATCTGCTGGTTGCTATTTGTTGCAGAATTTGTGGCCGTTTCTCTCAGAATAATGTTGATCAGTTTTACTGTTTTATTTTCTGATGGGCATACAATAAGGTCCCCTTTTATGCTTTCTGTTCCATCTCCAAACCCTCATTTTTGCAGGCTATGACCACGACTATCACAATGGCCAACCTTAATTGATTATTGGTTTTGAATTTAAATCTTTGCTTGATTGACATAGTCATCCACTATACATGAAAAGAACAATCCAGTTTTAAAGAGAAACAATATTTCTTCGCCTGGCCCAGCCTCTCAGGACCCGGGCACATATACGAGGTCCTACATACAGTAACTGTGAGTCTGAATATGGAAAACTGTGAGTGTATTTTACAAGGTAATTAATTCTCAGGAAAACTGTAAAATGATCCCCTAATAACTGGAATTTAGAGGAGTTCTGGGTCACATATTTATGCTTGGGAAAATTCCAGTGGCCCTATGAACATTCCACAAAACATTTAAACTATAACTTGTAGATAGCTCCACTTAGTAGCAGTGTCCATGATAACTGGATAGGAACGATGACATATATTGAAAAATTGATACTCAGCCCGTGCGTGATCACTTTCGTGGCCGGCTGAACGGCCCACAATGCCGCTTCAGTCCCCAGGGGGGGCCCACGCTCAGACCCCCTTGGAAGCCCGCCCAGAAGCAGCAACCATAGTGAAGATGAGAAGGGGCTGACAGACCTACGCACCTGGCCCAATGCTTTCCCGGCCAGCACAAATGCCCATAGCACTTCCACAACTTTCAGCTGATGTGGTAGTACCAGAAACACAGTTCCTGCTTCAGCCCCAGTGGTAGCAGGTGGAATCTGCCAACGGATACAGCCACAAATGCGCCGGCAAAACATTACTTCATCAAACACCACGAGAAACCAGAGCAACAATTCAGAGCAGAAGGAACATGACACTTCTCCAGAAACTGACCCTGAAGTCACAGAAATTTACAATCTCAATGGCAGAGGATTCAACATAGGTGTCATAAAGAAACTCCATGAGTTACAAGAAGACTCAGAAAGTTCAATGAGCACAGGAATAAAGCAGGTATAAAATTAATGAGAAGAGTTAATACTTCACCTGAGAGATGGAAACTAGAAACAAAAATCCAAGCAGAAATTCTGGATATGAAGAACACAATAAGTCACATAAGAAATAATCTAGAATTCTTAATAAATAGAGCTGACGGGGGCCAGCCCAAAGGCGTAGTGGTAAAGTTGGTGCACTCCACTTGGCGGCCTGGGGTTACTTGAGTTCGGATCCTGGGCGTGGACATATGCACCGCTCATCCAGCCATGCTGTGGCAGCATCCCACAAACAAAATAGAGGGAGATGGGCACAGTTGATAGCTCAGGGCTAATCTTCCTCAGTGAAAAATGAAGATTGGCAATGGATGTTAGCTCAGGGGCCAATCTTCCTCAGGAAAAAAAAAAAAGAGCTGATGTTTGCAGGAAAGAATTAGTGATTTAGAGGATAGACAAATAGAAATCCTTCAGGTGGAGGAGGAGAGAGAACTGACATTTAAAAAAAATGAAGGAATTTTTCAAGAAAAATCCGACTCAACTAGAAAAAGCATCCTAAGGACCATAGGTATTCCACAGGGAGAAGAGAGGGAGAAAGGAGCCGAGCGTTTCTTCAAAGTAATAATAGCTGAGAATTTCCCAAGCCTCAGGAAGGAACTGGACTTACAAATACATGAAGCCAATGGAACTCCTAATTACATCAACGATAAATGAGCTTCTTCGAGGCACATAACAGTAAAACTGGCAAAAGTCGATGACAAAGGGAGTGACGTCAGCATCCTGGCGGAGTGAGCTCTTCCCTTAGACTCTCCCTGCTGAGATACAATGGAAAGGACACTCATAAATCAACAGAGACATTCAAACAACACAATAGATGTCTGAGAGACCCATGCAGCCATATCTCTGAGCATTGGAGGTGCAGGACTGCCCGGGAGGCAGTGGAAAGAGGTAAGGGAATCTCCTCTACCTCCCCCACTGGCAGACACCTAGAGGCGCAGGAGGCGCTTGCAGCTCTGAGAGGAGAAGGGGAGGGCAGTCATTCGTGGGAATGCCTTCGCTCTCTGAGTTGCCTCCCAGCCTGTGGGACAGCTCCACTCTGAGGAGGCTAGGCAATCACTGGGCCGTATTCACCAAGCTGAACATCCCAGGAGGCAGAGAGTGAGGACAGAGCAGGAGCTCCTGCGGGCATGTGCACAGGAATGGCGCCCCTCCCCACCTGGCACACAAGTACTGTTGGTCAGCCAGAGCAAGAGACCCCGCCAAGGTGCCGGCACACATATGTGTAAATCAGCGGCGTCCAGCAGTCAAATGCAGATAGGCTCCGTCAGCATAACTTCCAAAGGACAGACACAGCTGCCAGGGAATGGGCAGGCTCGGAATACACAGGTCCTGCCACCACCCAGAGGCAGAAGGTGGAATTTGTAACCTGATACTACCACTCTGGGATGGATCAAATCCACAACAACCAATAGTATGAAAGTGTATACTAAGACACGAGACCAGAAGTAAAATGACAAACACCCAGAAATCAATCCTGAGGGCACCGCTATTTACAATCTAAATGACAGAGAATTCTCAATAGTTATTATGAGAAAACTAAAGAAGTTACAAGAAAACTCAGAAAAATTGTTCAAGGAAATCACGAACAAAATTAACGACCAAAGGGAATTCTTGACAGAAGAGATCGAAACTATCAAGAAACATCAATGAGAAATGTCAGAGAGGAAAAACACAATGACTGAGATAGAGAAAAATCTGGAGTCCTTAAATAACAGAGCTGAAATAATGGAGGACAGAATAAGCAATTCAGAGGACAGAAATATAGAAATGCTTCAGATGTGGGAGGAGAGAGAACTAAGAGTAAAAAGAAATGAAGACATTCTCCGAGAAATATCTGACTCAATTAGGAAATGCAACCTAAGGATCCTAGAAATTCCAGGGGGAGAAGAGAGGGAGAAAGGAACACAGAGCTTGTTCAAAGAAATAATAGCTGAGAATTTCCCAAACCTGGGGAAGGAACTGGAATTACAAGTAAAAGAAACTAATAAAATTACTAATGACACCAGTCTAAAAAGACCTTCTCCAAGGCATATATTAGGAAAACTGGCAAAAGTCAATGACAAAGAAATAATGTGAAGGGCAGCAAGGCAGAAGAAAAGAATCTACAAAGGAACCCTTAGCAGGCTTTGAGCAGATTTCTCAGCAGAAGGCTTACAGGCTAGGAAAGAGCAGAACGATACATTCAGAAATCTGAAAGGCAAAAACTTTCATCCAAGAGTAATCTACCCAGCGAAAATATCCCTCAGATATGATGGAGAAATAAAATCTTTCCCAGATAAACAAAAGCTGAGGAGTTCCTCGCCACAAGGCGCCCACTCCTAAAAGAAATGCTCAAGAAGACCCTCATACCTGAAAAATAAAAAAGAAAGGGTTGAAAGCTGTGGCGAGGAGATAAATGGCAGACAAAAATGACCATGACTTAACATTACTTTAAAAATGAATTTTCATTTAATTAGCCATGACCAGCCCATAAGGATGGAACAAGAACACTACTTTATAAGTAGAAACATACTAAAATTTCCTCCAAGAAAATCGCTACCTGCTCCTGACTTTCCCTGATAACACCCTCCCCTTATCAGTGGGCCAAGGCCTGCGAGGGCTGTGAGTGAGACCATGGGCAGGTCAAGCAGAAATGGGGAGGAGGTGGAAAGGGAAAGTGGGTGCAGCTCAGCTGAGGCTCCAGCCTGGCAGGCAGAATCTGTGAGGGGGCCCGGGGCGTGGGGGAGAGGGTGTGTGGGGGATGTCAGAGGAAGGGGTGCACTAGGTCCCTCTTAGTCCTCGAGAAGCAGAGGAGCATGAGGCAAGGGACTTTCCTAAAGAAACCGTACAAATCTCTGCCTTGGAGGGACCAGCAAGACCCAGAATCTACGTCCGAGAGCAGGAGAGGTCATGGCCGCCTTTGAGAGTCTGGGGAGAGAGAAGTCTTTGCCCAGTGTGGAGACCGAGACCCAGGCTGTTGGGGGAGATGACTCACACCTGGCTTAGGACTTGGAAGGCTCAGCCTGGGACTGGGTGAGTGGCTTGTATAGCCGGAGGCAGGGACCCAAGAGCTGCCACCCTGATGACCAGCCGCCCAGCTCTTATCCTGGCGGGGAGGCAGAGGGACAGGCAGCAGGGCAGGGTGGGACTAGGCCTCCCCAGACTCTGGGGCCTGGCCTTCCCAGCCTCCTGCAGAGCTGGGGCTCCAGCAGGCGCCACTCCTACACTCACCCCATTCCATGCATATGCCCCTCCAGGCCTTGGCCCACGTTCCTGGATGCTCCTCCGATGAGGCCCAGGCCCACACCACCCCCAGCACTCCCATTTAGGAGTGGGCCTGAAACCTCTCCTCAGTGTTGGGCAGCCTGGGCTGAGCTGTGCCCTCTGAACACACACAGGCAGGAGACCCACACAGATTTCTGTGCCACATGCACACCTGGGCTCAGGGGCTCAAAGGCCTCATGCCCCCTGCCTGACCATGCGACCACGGACTGCGGGCCGCCAGACAGATGAGGTTTCTTCAGCTTGACTCATAAATGCAAGCCCCAAGAATTGTAAGGGTGGCCACTGAAGCCAGTGAAAGCAAGGCCCAAACTGGGCTGCCTTTCTGCCTGTCAGCGAATATCCTGCAGCCCTCCCCAGAAACCCACGGTTACCCCTCAGTTGAGCAGGATGAGAGCTGAGAACAAGCTTGCACCCCAATGGAGCTTGGGACTGGGGAGACCTGGCACCACGGAGAAGGGAACACAAAAGAGCTGCAGTTCCTAGGGTTGAGCGAGGCTGGCCAGGAGCCCAGGGAGCCAGAGCCAAGCCCTGGGTGAGGCTGGGCCTGGACACAGCGGGGCCTGAGGCCACCACAGTCAGGGTGGGAGGAAGAGGGAAGGGCAGCCTCCACTGGGACTCTTCGTGTAGAGAACCGGAGCCATGGCCTGCATCGGAGGTCACCTACCTCCCCAGTCTGGGCTGACACTCCCCAACGAGGAGCTCCTGCCCCAGCACACAAGCTCGGGCGTGCACGCACAGGCACACAACCTCCACGGGCCCGGGGCTGTTCATCTGGCCCTTCAGCCACATCCTGCCCTCTGGCCCTCACCATATCCTGCTTTCCCCTGGACACAAGGGGGACAGGAATCAGTGTGGTGGTGCCCATCCTCACCTCCTAAGGCAGCAGTTCGGAAACTTCAGGGTGGCAGCATCACACCGGGCACTTTACAAATATTCAGATTCAGATTGCAGCCCACCCCAACCCCGAGTTTTGGAGTCGGAGCCTGGGGCCCAGGAATATGAGAAGGTGGTCCTTGGAGGAACACAGGGTGGTCTGTTAGCAGTGTGAAGGAGAAAATAACCAGAATCATACTGGCTGCATACACTGTGTGCCTACTGTGTACCTGGTGTTGCATGAACCACCTGATTTCATCCTCATAGGACCTGCCAGGAAGGGACCATTATTTCCTCCTCTCAGCCTCACTCACTGCCCATTGGAGGATTCACCGTTTGACATGGTTCCCTCCTCCTCTCTGCCCATACCCAGAGGTCTGCTGGCTCCCAGAGTCTAGGACACCCCACCCCCACCGCCAGACACAGGACTAGAACCGGCATCTGACTCCCCAACAGGAGGGAGTGACCAAGGTGAGACCCACTTGGAGGAATGATGCAGGGTGGACTGTGATGGGGAACACCCCACTCCTCCACTTCACTGTCTTGAGGCCGCAGGAGGGCACACTCCTAGCCGGAGGGCCAGCCACAACCCATACAGGAGCCTCCTGTGCTGCCAGGCTGGAGCTGGCCAGGCTGGGCGAATTCCCAAGAGGCGCGCGCCCCCTGCAGTCAGACAGGGTGGCCGCAGGGCAGAGGCCAGGACTTGTCTAGGCCGACATCCAGGCACTGCTGGGTTTTCTCTTCTCTTCCATCATCTCCAGTCCTCGCTTTGGTTGTTATGGTTTCCCCGTTTGAAGGATGAGAGAAATGTTCAGTGTCTTGCACAAGATCGCAGAGCCAGCCAGTATTGAACCCTGGCTGCCCCCGCCCCGGGTCTTTATCTCAGCCCCTAGAGGCCCCCTCACCACCCCACTCCCTTGATCCCAACACACAGTGCAGCAGGGCAGCTGTAGGAGGCAGGCAAAGGGTATTTAATGGGCTTTCAGGGGTCTCGGCAGTCCGCCGGGGACTGGGCAAGGATAGGGCTCAGAGAGCCTCCACGTGGGGCTCAGGAGGTGAGGCTCAGGTGCCGGGTCTCCTGGCATCTCCGGGTGCAAATGGGTGAGAGGCAGATCGAGCCTCCTCTGGGGCCTGAGCGGCAGGGGCCACACTGCGCCGGCCGGCGTGGATCTAAACACAGAGTGGAGGAGGTCAGCTCTCCAAAGGTGCCGGCCCCACACCGCATGACCCACCAGCTCGGGAGCAGAAACTGTCCAAGGTGCCACCCCACAGGCTGAGCCAAGGGAGTGGGCAGGCACCACAGAACTTCACTGCAGGGGCCCTGCGAGTGGGTGTGTGAATTACCTTCCCCGCGGCAGTCCTATAGCTCCACTGCCACCTGTTTCAAACATTGAGCTTCAGGTTAAAAGTTGCCCGTAAATAAATGAATCCACCCCCCAAAATGATTGCGCACTGGCCTAGTCTCAGTCCTCATTCATGGTTAAGGAAACTGAGGCCCAGAAAGGCTAAGGGACTGGCCCAAGGCCAACCAGCAAGTGAGTGGTGTGGTCTCTTCCCTTTGTTTCTCCAGGGACCCCTGGTGTAGTCTGCAGGCCTGCGACTCTACCTTCAACGCTCCGCTGGCCTATGATCCGCCGCCCTCCAGCTCGGAGTGTTCCAGCTTCAGCACCAGCGAAACATGGAGGGGGGCTTTCCCTAAACCTGTACAATCTTCAGATGCCCTTTCCCAACACGACGGGCGGCTGCACATGTGTGGGCACAAACACACACACACCCACACACACGCCCCTTACCTCCTGGAGGGCTGCAGCCTCACCACTCCCAGGGGGATCCTGCCCTGCTTGGTACAGATCCAGAGGTTGGACCTGGCGGCCAGACCCCAGCCCAGGGAGGGCTTGCGGAATGGGCATGGAAGGGCACGTCGGGAAGTGCAGGTTGCGCGTGGGCACCCAGTCAGGCCCTACCACTCTCTGCAGCCCGACAGCTTCGGCCATGTACCTGGAGAGCAACAAGCCAGATCGAGATGGTCGTGACCCTCCTTGCCTGGTGCCCCTCATCTTAGGGAGGACAAGGCCCAGCGCTCGTCACCACGGGGAGCTGGGGCCTGTCTCTTCCAGGCTGCAATGCCCTCTACCCCATTTCTTGGGGCAAGAACCCACAGAGGCAAGGAAGTGGGGCCTCCAAATGCTCCCACAAGGCCCTGGGGAAAACCCCAAATCAATAGGAAGAGTGAGCGGAAGGACCTGGGAGCTCTGCTAAGGGGCCGGGCGAGAAGACCCAGCTTCACCCCACCCCACCAGCCCCAGGGCCACCACTCAGGCCTCTGGTTTGCAAACTCACTTGGGTCCCAGCGCTGCACAAAGTGTCCAATACCAGTTTTTGGCACAGCCAAGGTCGAAAGGGTTGTGTCCATGTCGGTATTGGTACTGGAGGGGGCGAGGGTGGGAAGAGGAGCTCAGATCCAGCAGGACTGGGCAGGCCGCCCCCACTGCCCTCCCTGAGCCGGTCAGCTCAGCCCAGGGCTGCAGCAAGACTCCAAGGGCGGGGAAGCCGCAAGGGTCAGCCAAGGCCTCCCCCAACCCACTTCCGAGGAGCTCTCTCCACGCAACCCCTGGCCCCGCACCCCCAACTCCTGCCGCCTCAGGGATCCCTCCACCACCTGGTACCCCCTTTGGCAGCATCCTCCCCCTCTCTGTCTCCTTTGGCCACACACATCCTCCTGCTGCCTCCTTCCAAACATGCTTTCAGATCTGCCTTGTTCTATTAAGCTGCTCCAAAGACAGCTCCACACCCCACTCCCCCTACTTCTCTGCTTCCCACCTCTCATTACTTCCAAACTTGTGCCTTCACTGAATTTCACTATCTAGAAGGGCAGTGCTTTCTGGCCCAGTCATATTCCCTAACCAAACTCACATTGCCCCGGAAATCTGGGTTCAAAGTCCTGAGCACCTAGTGCAGTAAAGGTCAAGCCGTAAGTCCAAGTCCTCTCCTGGACTTACTTGACCCAGCTCTCGTCCTCCCCGCCCTCCACCCACCAGCCTCATCCCCTCCTCCTCCCCAGCGCAGGCCGACTCTCACCCCGACTTCAAGAGCCCTAGCTACAAAGTGCTGGTCACGACCGAAAGGGGCCCAGGAGCACATCCGCCCACCACCAGCTCTCCTGTGTCCCATGCCCCTGTCACAAAGACATTGATCTTCAACACTATTCTCCACCAAAATGAACCAGAACCCCAGCAGGACAGCTGAGCCCTGGGGGAGGAAAAGTCAGGACAGCTCCAGAATGTCCCATTGTGGGCAAAACCAACACCAACCATTGTGAGACTTTGAGTTCTGCGTCCTTCAGGGTGTTTAAAGCATTTAAGGGAAACTAAAAGGTTAAAAGACTTTGATTAAATTTACATTCAAAATTTCAAATTTAGAGGAATATATTTTCATTCATCCGATGTATATGGAGCATAGGAAAATGCTGATTGTTCAGTGCCTCAAGGAATGATAGCTGTTGAAAGAATTTGTAAGAACTGACTAATACAGTAGAGCACCGTGCTCCCCCACATGGCTCCTCTCAGCTGGGAACGGAAGCCAGCAGCTCTGAGCTTCCCACACTGTCCCCTCTCACTGGCTCCAGACCCGGGTCTCCTGCTCCCATTGCGAGTCTCCAACGCCCTCACCCCTCCACAGGCCCAGAGCAAAGTGGGCATCTTCTAGTCCCGTCTCCTGCCCAACTCCCTGCTGCCCTGCTTCCTCTGCTCTCTCTGTTCTTCCCCAGGGTTTATGGCATCAGGCTTCTCTCTCTCTCTCTCTCTCTCTCTCTCTCTCTCTTTCTTTCTCTTCCTCCCAAAGCCGCATGCATTCCTTTGTCTGCAGGTTCACTCGTTTGCTCATAAATATTTTGAGGCTTCAACAATGTTCCGGGCACTGCGCTGGGGACAGAGGACACACCATGAACAACAAAGCCAGTCGTGACTTTCAGGGTGGAGAGGGCAGCTGGGGGTGGCAGAGCAGCAGGGAGAGGGCATCAGCGAGAAGAGCAGGCAGCCTAGGGCAAGACTCCACGGTGCAGGCCGAGGAGCATCAGCCAGGAGAGCAGAGGAGGCGGGACCCGAGAGCCTGGGGCAGGGCCATGGCAGCTGCGTTCCGTTCCACATGGGGCTGTGTGCGGCCAGGAAAGATCAGTCTGAGGACTGCCCGCTGGCTGTGGCCTCGTGGAGGCGCAGCATCACCGTGACAGTGAGGACAGAGGCTGAAGTGGGATGAGGAAGGTGAAGAACGATGCTAGTGAGCACAGCCAACTCTGTCAGAAACTCCGGCTGTGCCGAGGGGAAGTATGACAGTTGGAGTGGAGGCCTGTGGCGTTAACGGAGATTGGCTTTGTTTGTAAGATGAGAGAGACATGAAGGCGTGGCAATGATGGTGCCAAGGAGCGGTAATAATAACAACAACAAAGTCTAGGACACTTACTTGTACCAGCCATTGTGCTATGTGTCTTACACATATTGACCCATGCGGCCTCCTTTTACCGATGGGAAACTGAGGCACCAGGTGGCCAAGCAGTACTCGAAGAGCTCCATGCTGGCCTGTTGTGGAGCTGGGAAGTGAATTTACATGGTCTGGCTCCAGAGCCCTTACTATGAACCACTAAGCAAGTGGCCCAGCAGAAGCTGCGGTCAGGGATGCAGGCGGGAAGGAACGAAGTGGAGGTGTGTGAAGGATGCCTGAAATGGGATCTGCAGGTGACGGGAAAGAGCCCTGCCTGGTGAATCACAGAGTGCAGACCCCAGTCGGGCTTCTTAAGGGTGGAGACCCCGGACTGGGAGAGCCCCATGCGGAGCAGTGCAGGGGGGGCAGGGGTTAGGTCCCGACCCGAGGCTGAAGAACCATAGGATGTGGGAAGGGACAGTGCTGCCCAAGAGAGGCTGAAATGATGGACTGAGGATGGAGAGAGAAGGCATGCAGACCACAGGGGGCTGATGAGGAAGGGATGAGCAGAGGCGTCACAGGGGAGCTGTGAACCAAATACGGGGAGCAGCGATGGAGTGGTGATGGGAAGGATGGGAGGAGGTGGGCACAGAGGGCTCCTCTGTCCTTTCAGCTGCCTCGGTGTCTCCAGCCCCTCCCTCATCACTGTGGCCCACTACAGTCTTCCTAAAAAAGCCTTTCCTCAAGTCCCTGTCCTGCTGAAGGAAACCCACGGCAAGGATCTCCACTTTTACCACTCCACCTGCCACTGTAGCGGAGGGCCGAGACAGTGCAGGAAGACAAGAAAAAGAAACAAAGCCAGACACGTTGGAAAGGGAGAAATGAAACTGTCCTTATTCACAGATGACATGAATTTTGAGGTAGAATCAACAAAAAGGCTACTAGAACTTATAAGTCAATCTAGAAAACTTCCAAGATCCGAGACAAACATACAAAAGTCCACTGTATTTTCTAACAATAATAAGCAAATGTAAATTCAATTTTGCAAAAAATTTATAAGAGCACAAAAAACAAGGAAATACTTAGAAAACATCTAACACAAGGTATGCAAGCTGTATATGCTGAAAACTACACAACACTAAGGAAAGACATCAAAGAAGACCTGAATATGGAGAGCTATCCCATTTCGTGGATTAAAAGATCAATACCGTTAAAAAGTCCATTTTCCAAAGCGGTCTATAGGTTCAATGCAATGCAAGTGAAAATCTCAGCAAACTTAGTTCTAGCAATTGACAAGCTGATTCTTAATTGATATGGAAAATCAAAGGAACTAGGATAGCCACAAGAACTCTGAAAAAAAGAACAAAGTTGGAGCTCTCACATTGTGTCATTTCAAGACTTCATAGAAAGCTACCAGTGAAGATAGTGTGGTAGTGGTAAAAAAAGAGACAGTTCAGAAATACACCCACATCTATATAGTCAATTGATTTTTGAGGAATGTGCAAAGGCAACTCAACAGAAAAAGGACTGTCTTTTCAACAAATGCTCTTGGAACAACCCACACGCAAAACTATCAGTCTTGACTCATACCCTGCTTCATATCCAAAATTTAACCCAAAATGAATAGGAGGCCTAAAGAGAAAACCTAAAACTATAAAACTTCTAGAAGAAAACATAGGAGAAAATCTTGGTGACCTCGGTTTAGGCAAAGATTTCTTAATTACAACACCAAAACACAAGCCATTGAAGACAAAACTGAAAATGCACTTGATCCAAATTTAACACTTCTGATCTTGGACAAACACTGGCAAGAAAAGAGGGCCACAGGCTGGGAAAAGACTGCAAAACACACAGCTGAATCCAGCAGATAGGAAGAACTCTTTAAATTTAATACTAAGAAAACAACATAATTTTTGAATGGGCAAGCGATTGGAACAGACATTTAATCAAAGATATACAGATGGCAAATAAGAACATGAAAAGATGCTCAACAGCATTAGTCACTAGGAAGATGCAAATTCAAACCACAATCAGATACCACTACACGTTTCTTAGACGAGCTACAACGGAAAGTCAGAAAACAAAAAAAGGTGACAATGCCAAATGTTAATGAGGATGCAGAAGCAACTGGATTTCCCATGCATTGCTTTTGGGAATGCAAAAGGGTACAGCCATTTTGGAAGACAATTTGGCACTTTCTTATCAAGTTAAACATTCAGTTACTGTATAACCCAGCAATGCCACTCTTAAGAAGTGACCCAAAGAAATGAAAACTTATCTTCCCATGCCTGTACACGAATGTTTATAGCCACTTTCTTTATGATCACCAAAACCCAGAAACAACTCAAATATCCTTCAGTTGGCAAATGGATAAGTAAGCTGTGGTACATCCATATGAGGAATAGTACAGAGCAAGAGAAAGGAGGAAAGAACTCCTACGGGCAGCAGCGTGGAGGAATCTCAAGCGCATTATGCTAAGTGCAAGACACCAGACTCAAAAGGCTAGGATTTATCCACACGAGACTCTGGCCAAGGAAAGACAAGAGGGATAGAAGACAAATCAGTGGTTGCCAGGGGCAACAAGTATGGGGAGAAACCGACTACAAAAGGGGCTTCAGAGAATTGTGGGGGGTGATGGAACTTTTCTAAATCTTAATTATGGAGGTGGTTGCAGAACTGGATGCATTTGTCAAAACTCCTATAACTGGGCACTAAAAATGGGTGAATTTTACTCCATGTTGAAAAAAAGAAAACCTGTCCTGGCTTCCAGGTTTCCACCGCACCAAGAGAAGGCTCCAGCTGACTTTCGTGCCTTTTCCATCTGGCCCGAGCCCAGCAGTCCATTTGATTTCCCATCCACTTTCTGCTCCAATTACAACTGTCTCCTCAGCATCCTCAACATTCCACAAACTTTCCGGCTTCCCTGCCTTTTTGCAAGCTCTGCCCCTCACCTGCAATGCCCTTCGCTCTGCCTTCTGCCCCCAAACCCTCTACACCGCGGTCCTCTCTGAACTCTCCATTCCCTCTGAGTCTGCGCTGCACAGCACAGGGCAGGCCCCTCTCTCAATGTGCACGGGCGCCGGGCGGGAGTTTCTCTGACTTCAGCTTCCTTATCAACAGGAGGCGCAGGATGGGGCCTTGCTCACCTCCATGCCCGGCCTTCAAAATAATGGGCCGTGGGCTAGCACTCACTAGGCCCTGGGCGCAGTGCACCTGGGAGGGAGAGGGACCCCCGAGCCCCTAGAGGAGGTGAGATCTGAGCTGAATCTGGGCCTCAAGGCCTCACGAGGCACCTTCAAGGGAGGTCAGGCCATGAGGACCAGGGCGGGGGAGAAAGGGCGGAAAGTGTGGAGGGCCTGAAGGCCCAAGGTGACTGCCCAGAGACCGCTGTCGTGGCGCCCCCAGAGACCCGCGTACCTTGTCCTCGTAGGAGCGCTGGGCGGTGCTCACCGACCTGGCCTTCATCAGCAGAAGCACCAAGAGAGGCACCAGGAAGCCGGCGGCGGGGACCACTACGACGATGCTGCCCACGAGCTAAGGAGCTGCGCCCCCAATGGTCCTCCCGGGCCCGGCCCCTCACCGCGACTCCGGCCCTGACAGACCCGCGCACGACCAGCCAGTCCATCCTCTCCCCACCCACCAACCCCTGGTAAACCTCACCCCACCCTGCCGACCTGGTCTCCGTGCCACCCTCAGCGTCCTCCATCCAAGACCCGGCTAGATTGCCCACTCAGCGCAGTGCCTCTTAGCCCCACTCATCACCCAGACCCCACCACCCTCCCCTTGTCCAGACTGGTCCTCCCCAGGGGGTTTCTCTCTAACCCCGCCCACCACTCGCCCGCCGCCGGGACCCCGCCCTTCGGCTGTCCCCGCCCTGCCCACTGCTCCCCAAGTGGACCCTGCAGCCTGGCGGATACGCGATGACCTTGTCAATGGAGAAGGGCAGGTGGCTGGTGCGCAGGAGGAAGACCATGCAGGTGACAAGCATGGAGCCCAAGTACAAGCACAGGCACAGGAGGAGCAGGATGAACAAGCCCAAGTTCCGGTGACCTATGCAATTGTTCACCCACCTGCAGTGGTGGTCGAAGTCCTGAGCGAGAGGGAGAGGGGGCAGCGTTCTGGACACCAGAAGAGGACAGGTCAAGCTCCCGGGCCAGGCCTACAGCCAGCCGTGGGGCCCTTGGGCATCTAGTGTCAGCCAGCCCTGGGGTAGGACAGAGGTGCCTTTCCTCCCCCTGGCCTGACCAGGCTCAGCATAGATGTGGATGCTCCTGGGCGTGTCAGCACCTGGGTCGGCAGGGGCCAGCCTCCCAGGACAGGTGCAGGCAGGGAGGCAGTGAGCTGCATGAGTGACCAAGAGTGGCTGGGAGTTACTGCCACCCTGGGCCTTAGCAGTCCGGGAAGTGGTTTGAGGCCTGCTGCTGGTCCCCTGTGCAAGTGGGCCTCCTGGTCCCAGGCAGGTGCAGAGCGGGTGGGGGTGTGGGCCAGAAGGGGGCAGATGAGAGGGGCGCTCACCTCCACACAGATGTTGCACCAGGGGCAGTGGTAGGTCCGCGGCGGGCGGTGGAAGCCGCACTGTGGGCACCACTGCAGGCGGAAGGCTATGTGCTTCGCCCAAACCACAGGCACCGTCCTGGGGCACTGTTCGTTGGAGCCTGGCATGGGAAGAGGATTGGGCAGCAGCAGGAGCCCCTCATCACACTGCTGCCGCCGGGGTGAGCGCCGCCCCGCAGCATCACTGGGCTCAGGCAAGGAGGTGTGCAGGGGAATCCTAGTCCGCACTGAGGAAGCTGACCAAACTCAGAGAGGCTGGCAGTCCAAGGGAAGGTAGACTTCCAGCCAGAGGAGTTCTGTGAGAACACAGGCCTTTGGAACTGTCATTGATGTAAGGAGTGTGTGCAGTGGGAAGGAAGAAGACACAACTGAGTGGTTGCCAAGAGCTGGCTTCTCTTCCCAGCCTGCCCTGGCCTTGCCTCCAAGGCAATTGGAAAGCCTCCAGAATGCTGTCGTACCGCATCTCGGTGGCTTGGGAATGAAGCAACAGAAGCAGGGCCCAAGTGAAGGGGATGTGGGGTGACGGGGTCTTGAGGCCCGAGGAGGGGACAAGGGAGGAGCACTTTAGGAATCATCCCTGCATGCAGGACCCTTTAGGGTGCTACCTCCTTCTCCCCGGGGCCCGAGAGCTCACCTTGGTGCAAGATACCAGGGTCGGAGATGTTTAGAAACATGAGAATGCCGAAGGTGAGGACGAAGAGTGGTCCTGTGAGCATGGGAAAGGCCCACTCCCCATTCTGGGCCAGCCATCTGCAACTGAGACCAGAGCAGGACTCAGCGCTGATCCTGGAGTCCCAAAGCTCCCCGCGGGACTCACTCCACCTGGTCAGGACTCACAGACCTCAAAGCCTGCTCTAAATAGCCAGGGCAGTGACAGACCCAGAGAGGCTCCACCAAATGTCACCCAATACTCCTAGCCACCAACAGCTCCCAAAGTCACCAAGCACTCTATGCCTCTGTGCCTTTGCACATTGGTTCCCACTGCCTAGACTATCCTCCCTTCCCTGACGCCTCTTCTGCACTTCCCCTGTCCGGACTCTCATGATCTGTCTTCCTTTCTGACTCTGTAAGAAACCTGCCGGCTTGTGTGGGAGACTCACGGGAAACCAAAGAAGAGTCCGCTGACAGCGACCAGCAGGACTCCACTGAAGGCAGCGAGCAGGCTCGGGACGAGCCAGGGAATTGGGACCTGAGGCGGGGGATGGCGCTCCTCCGTGAGGGGCTTGCCATCCTCCCAGAGCCGCATGGCCGGACCTCTGGTGCCCACAGGCTCCCTCCCTGATACTGGCTCCGAGAGCCCTATGTTCCCAGCGAACGCTGAGGCCATAGTGAGCTCAGAAGCCACAGCCCAGGGTGGAAGGCAAGAAGTCCCAGTGTGACATCACAGAGGACGAGGAGAATGTGGACTAGGGGCTCTGCAGCCTGTGACTGTCACTTCCCACAGCAACCACCCCACCCCCACCCGTGCTGGGGACTGAGAGGTCCTGCCCCTGTGAGCTTGGCTTGCACACCACATGAGATTACACAAACACATGGGGAGAAGGAGGGGATTCCAATCACCCTCTCAGGCAAAGTGCCAATAGAAGCCAACAGTGCTCATTGCTCATCTGTCTGCAGTTTTTCCTTTGGACTCTTTTAAAATTATGCTTTGGGGGAGGGGGCAGCAAAATAATTTCGCAGGCTTCCTCATTTCCAGGCTTTTCATGACACAATTCTGGTCGATGAGATATAAGTGGATGTGTGTTCAGGGTTTCTAGAACAGCTTTTGCCTTCCTGATAAAGGGGGAAAGGACACAGTTGGCACAGCTCTGTTCCTTCTTCCTGTCTTGAACCTAGATGTGCTGGCCCGGGGGGCCCCTTTGACCCGTTAGCCAGCCCCTCAACAAGCTACACAGACAACATGTGAGGACCTTGTTGAGTCACTGCCCCAGCCTTGACTCCTTCCCCCTGAGCTGCGTATTATTTGAGAAAATAACTGGCTTCTCTCTTACGTGCAGCTGACAGTTGTCATTCGTTTTAGCCACTGAGCGTCTGAACCCCTCTGTGTTTGGAAGATTCCCCCAACTGGGACCCAGGGGCCACCAATGAGCCTCAGAGCTGCTACCACCAACCGCCTGGGGAGTCTTGGCCGACAGGCAGCCGCCACTCATTTTCAGAGCTCCTGCGTGTTGAACTGTGGTGGCCATTTTGGAGGTCACTTCAATTTCAACAGTGATTGTATTACTCTTGGACATGGGCAAAATATGTATTTCCAAGGTTCCTGCTTTGCTTTAAAAGCTTAGGCTCATAGTGAATGGGAGTAATTGAACTAGAACATTCTGAGAAAGTTAATTTGATTAAAAACAGAGAGCAGGGGACGGTCCTGTGGCGTAGTGGTTAAGTTCGACGTGCTCTGCTTCGTCGGCCCAGGCTTCGCGGGTTCGGATGCCGTGCACAGACCCACACCGCCTGTCAGCCTGACTGTGGTGTCGACCCACATGCAAAAGAGAGGAAGATTGGCACAGTTCTTCGCCCAGGGCTAATCTTCCTTTTTGCTTCCTTAAGCAAAAAAAAAGAGGCAGATCGGCAGTGGATGTCAGCTCAGTGTGAATCTTCCTCAGAACAAAAAGAAGACAGCACAAGTTCCTCATCAACTCACAATGATTGTTACTTTTAGTTTCTTGTCTATAGAAATGTTATGTTTCTTCCTGATGTTCAAATTAAGAGGTTGAAATCAATGTAGAAGAATATTGTCTTATAATTTGCTTGATAAAATTATATTTTAAAAACTAAAGTTTAAAACTTTAGAATTTTCATTTGTCAGAATTTTGTATAACTCTATATTTCTATGCACATTTAAAATACCTACATACGGAGAGATAGTAAAAACTTTTAAAGGTATATGTATAACAGAGAGAAAGAATTGGTAGCCTGCAAGAGAAATGACCTTTGAATAACAGTCTGTTGTCAACACGATACAGTAAAAAGTCCTTATTTGCTTTCTGCCTATTCCACCCAGTGGTAGACAGTCATTATCTCAGCGAAAACCTAAGTGAGTCATCTGAATGGGGTCTATTCACGGACATGCTTTTTGCTGTTTTGAGACATGTTATGACCATAGACAATTCTAAACAAATTAGGAGAATGATAGGAGAGTCCTCACTTCTAACAAAAACTGAAAATGCTGAATGTTAGTTATGGTACCTTCTGCTATGCCATGTAAAGGGCTGTTAGTCTGATGAATAATACGGCCCGCACTATGACCCTTACTTATCCTCAGGCACCTGGACTCATATAGAGCAACAGCTCTCTGATGTTGCTGTTTTCTGACGCTGAGCTCCAAATTCAGAAGAACAAAATTGACCTTGTGTCTTTTTGGCTGCTAGGTACACCACAGGCTGGCTCCACCATCTCAGAACCCATGACCACGGCACTCTCAAGCATCAAAGAATGTGAAAAACATAGAGATAGAACGGCGTGCTCCATATTTTCTTCGTGTGCTCAATGACATTCTAAGCACTGCCTTACTTATTGGGCCCACATTGTGGGGTAAACTGATAAATTAGAAAGATGATTTCATGTCGGTTTCCTATTGGTAAAGTGTTATCAATGTGAATAAGTTTTCACTAATTTGGATCCTCTTGCAGAGTCAGGAAGAGCACATTTGAAGTCAAGTGCACGGCCCAACACAGAGACTGTCAACAAACTGGCCTCTAGGAATATATATATATATGTTTTTGGAGAGGAAGATCAGCCCTGTGCTAACATCTGCCAATCCTCCTTTTTTAAATTTTATTTATTTTTGCTGAGGAAGACTGGCCCTGGACCCACATCCGTGCCTGACTCCCTCCACTTTATATGGGACGCCGCCACAGCACGGCTTGCCAAGCGGGGCGTCGGCGCGTGCCCGGGGTCCGAACCGGGGAACCCTGGGCCGCCCGCGGAGAGCGCACGCACTCGACCGCTTGTGCCACCGGGCCGGCCCCATAAGAATATTTTATTCCTTGGTTTACAACACTTATGTCAATTGGCAGCCATTGTGGCACACGCTTTACATAACAGATTCCTCAGTGTTTTCACTGCCCATTAATCCATTTTCTCCTCAGATTAATTACCAGTTAAGTCTTCATGGAACAATTACAGGGACCCATGCACTTATGTACCTCACCCCCATAGAGACTGCACTCTCCTCCATCTGATAATGTTGGCCTCTGTAAGAAGTTGCCCTGCCTTGTCATCAACACGTGCTTTCTCTGCTCCCTTCATTTTTGCCTGAAGGTCCCTGCCAGAAGCTACTGGCCAGAGATTAGGTCTTCTGGAAGAAAATCAGAGAAGTGCAGCCTGAGAGAGGGATACAGGGAACAGCTCCATGCTTACAGCCTTCCTAGAAGAAGCTGATGTGCCCACCAGAGCACACACCGGGGGGATCTGACACTCGGGACTCCAGGACTCCAGGGTCCAGCAACAGATGACTTGAGGAACACAGATTGTTGAGCCTGGGTTGACACAATGAGAATTCACAACATATGACTGAGTAACGCCCATGAGGGAAATCTGACGGTGCCTATTTGTTTCAGAATTTGTGGCTTCTTGTTTCGGAATTCTGTGGACCAGTTTTACTGTTTTCTTCTCTGATGAGCATACAATAAGGTCCCTTTTTATACTTTGTGTTCCGTCTCCAAACCCTGAATTTCACAGGCTATGACCATGACTATGACAATGGTCAAACTTAGCTGACTATTGCTGTTTAATTTAAATCTTTCCTTCATTGACATATTCATCCAAAATATATGGAAAGAACGATCCTTTTTGAAAGAGCAAAAATACTTCTTCACCTGGGCCCACCTATCGGAATCCGGGCACGGATGATAAGGCTTCCTCCACACTATCACGGTGAGGCTGAATATGGAAAGCTGTGAGTTACAGCTGAGAATTACAAGCTAATTAATTCTCAGGAAAACTTTACAATCATGCCCTAATAAGTGGAATCCAGGGGAGTGCTTTTACACAAATTGAAGCTTGGGACTATTCCAGCTGCCCTGTGAACCTTCTGAGAAACATTTAAACTGTGATGTGTAGAGAACTCCACTTGTTAGTGTCATGATAACTCTACAGGAACTTGAACATACATTTACACACAGACGCTCAGGAGGCTGCTTAGATACACACAGTGCCTTTACTGAGTCCCTGTATTGATCACGGCAATGTCATTATTGTCAAAGTTTCCATAAGAACTAGTTCTCTTACCTAATTGAATACATCAAATCTGTTATCATGCCCATGACTGAAATGTCACTTCTAAAAACAAATTTCATTTAATTAGCGATGACCAGCCCAGAATGAGAGCGAGAACTATACTTTATAAGTAGAAACATGCTACAAATCCCTCCCAGAAAAATGGTACCTGTCCACTGGCTTTATAGACGGCACGTCAGGAACATTGGACAGTGTGGGGCTCTCAGAGAACACCTGGAGGTTTCTCACTACATGCCTGTAGCGACTGGCAGCAAAACCTGGAGGAGAAAGCACACTTGATCTCGACCTTGGAATACACAAGAAGATAGGTTCAGCAAAAAAATATATCTGGAATTGGGGAAGCATCTAAGTGACTCTCCAGGCAGAGTTTAATTCTCTAGTCTTAGGGTCTTACAGCTCTTGATCTCTGGCCAGAAATCAAGGAGGTCTTTGGGTGTCTTTTACTTACACCTCTTCCTATTTTACATAAACAAAACAGCCCAAACAGAACACGACATGCACAAGTTGAAAGCCCAGGTCCTCCCAGCACATGAGCTGCCACCGCTGCCCTGGTCGCTGTGAGGTTTCCTTTCGATATCATTGCCTAAGGGAGGAAACAGGCATAAACAAACAATATCAATGTGTGTAAAAATATAGCTGCTAATTGTGATTATGTATGTCTTCTAAAGATTAATTTACATTCATGATAATTTCCTAATTATTCCTAATTTCCACTTCCTATAAGAAATGTAAAGAGGTAACATGTTCAATTAATGATATTGACAAAACAATACAAAACAAAATACCACAGCTGAGATGGAACTTGAAATACTAGCTCAGTGAAAAAGAGGTATTGGAAAAAGTTGTGTGAAAACCCGGTCCGGGACATTTTGCCTGTGATAAATCGCTAGCTGCTCCTGGGGAACAACTAGTGTGCTTGATCAAATCTGGTAGATTTTAATCAGATTAAGATTTCTTCTACGCAGTTACCAAGAGGACCCAGCCAACCGTCAATCAGAGGTCACATTGTCTTGAACAAGACATTTATTTGACCCCTTTCCTTCTTTTTCTTTCATTCTTTTCTTTCTTTCATTTCCTTCCTCCCTCTCTCTCTCTTTCTCTCTCTCATTCTCTCTTCCTTTCTTCCTATTAATGTCTTTGAGAGAACTCTTGAATTGGACTGCTTAGACTCCTCTGTCCTTGCAGCAAGTTTCAAACGAAACTTGCACGCATGCTGGTAGCCCATTTGTAGAAAAAGTTGTACTGTTGTACTGTCTACAATAATTAGACACCACAACCTCCTGGTTTTCCTCCTCCTTTATTTGCTGCTCTACCTGAGTCTCCTTTGCTGATGCTCCCTCCTCTCTGACCTCTAAATATTAGAGCATCCCGTGCTCTTCTCCATCTCTACTTCACTTCCTAGACCATCTCATGTGGTCCATAGCTTAACTACTCTCCATCTGCTTTCAGTTCCCAAATTAGTATCTCCAGCCCTGTCCTCTCCCTGAACTCCAGCCTCCTCCTTCCACCTGCCCAGCCGCCATCTGCACTTGGTGTCTAACAGGCATCTCACATTTCACCTTTCCAGACTGAATCCCTGGATTCCTTCCTCCAGAAACCTACTCCTCCCTCAGTGCTGTACGTCCCAGGAATTAGGACCATCATTCACCCTCCTGTTCAGATCAAACCCTTAGAGTCACCTGACTCCTGTCTCTATCTCATGTCCCACCTCCAGTCCATCAGCTCGACATTCAAAACAAAATCTCACGAGTCCAAGCCATCACCTTCTCTTGCTTGCATATTGCAATACCTTCCTAAGTGACCCGTGCCTCTTCCTCCCTTGACCCTTAATAGATTCTGCTGCAAATAGTAGCCAGTGCTCCTTATAAAGCTTAGATCATGGCCTCTGCTCAGAAGCCTCCAATTGCTTCCCGGCTCACTCACGGTAAAGTCCGCACTCCTTACTGTGGCCTTCAGGCCCTCCCTCATCTGGCCCCACTCACTTCCTGACCTCATTCCTAACACTCAGCCCCTTGCTCACTCCATGCCAACAGGCACACAGCATTCTCCGCTACAAATATTCACAGAGCTGGCTCCCTCACTGCACGGAGTTCTTTGTTCAAGGGGTGCCGTCTGCCATTATCCACATGCCTGCATCTCCTATGATACCCTTAGAATAGATTCCTAACTGTTGGATTTGGGTCAATGAATGTGAACATTTGAAACTTCTTTTGCATAGTTTGCAAGATGCTTTCCTGAAAGTTTGCACACGTTTATACTACCATTGTGAGCATACCCATGCCATAAGACTAAGATTATAATTAAATATTAACATAAAATAATTTCACCAGTTTCATAGATGACAAATGATATGCTGATCTTTTCATTTATATCTCCTTAAATTACTTATGAAATTAAATATTTTTATACACCTGTAGGTCATTTTATTATAGTTGTTTTGTTAATTGCCCTTTTACATCTTTTATCACTCACAGTTCAAGTTTATATCTTGTATTTTTCTTTTCTTTATGTGGTAAATAAACATAACATAAAATTTACCATTTTAACCATTTTTAAATGAGCAGTTCTGTGCCATTACGTTCATTCACATTGCTATGTGACAATCACTACTATTCATTCCAGAACTTTTTCATCATTCCAAACAGAAACTCTGTACCCATTAAATAATGACTCCTCATTCTCCACTACCTCCAGCCCCTGATAAGCACTGTTCTGCTTTCTGACTCTATGAATTTGACTACTCTAGGTACCTCATACAAGTGCAATCATAGGATATCTGTCTTTTTGCGTATGGTTTATTCCACTTAGCATAATGTCCTCAAGATTCGTCTCTGACATTTAGCAGTCCTGAAAGTTGGTATGTTGTAGCATGTATCAGAACTTCCTTCCTTTTCAAGGCCCAATAATATTTCGTTGTATGCATATGCCATATTTGCTTTATCCATTCATCTGTTGTTGGACATTTAGGTCCTTTCCACCTTCTGGCGATCGTGAGTAAAGCTGCTATGAACAAGAGGGTAGAAATATCTCTTCAAGTCCCTGCTTTCAATTCTTTGGGGTACATAGCCAGAAGCGCAAGATCTGGATCGTATGGTAATTCTATGTTTAATTTTTTGAGGAACGGCCATATGATTTTCCACAGCAGCTGCACCGTTTTACATTCTTGTCAGCAATGCGCAAGGGTTCCAATTTCTTCACATCCTTGCTAACACTTTCTGTTTTCTTCTGTTGCTGTTTTATAGCATCTATCCTAATGAGTATGAAGTGGTATGTCATTGTGCTTTTGATGGAAGTGTTGGGTTTTTATTTCTGATTTACAGGAGCTCCTTTCTTTAAAACTTTTGGCACTGTTTATTGCAAATATATTCCTGGTTTGTTCTTTGCCTTTTAATTTTGTGTGCAATTTTGAATATCAGATTTTGTTGTTTTTCTGTAATCAAATCTATTGATATTTCCTTAGCATCATCTTACCTTTCTTCTAAGTCTTTCCCTCTCCTTCTCTCTGATAAATATTTACTTATACTTCTTATTTTCTTTGTCATTTAAATCTTTAATCTATCTGACATTAGGTAGTGGTAAGACATAAGGTAAAGGTCTAATCGTGTATGTCACTCATGTCATCACAGTAAATTGTTCCAGCATCATTTATCAAGTAAGCTTTCCTTTTCCTCTTACAACAGTTACTAAGTTCTTCATATATGCTAAGATCTGTGGGTGGCCCTGTGAGGTGCCTCCCAGACCCCAGTCCTGGAAGGCAGAATCTATCCCCCAGCTGCTGGAAGACAGCCTCTGCTTTGAGGGTAGCCTCCTCGAAAGAAAATTGCCTCACCCAAGGTCCCGCCTACTTCAGGGGCAGTTTGTTTGCATCCAGGGACTGGTCAACAGGAGAGTTTCAAGGCCCAGCCACTTTGCCCCAGTGCAGAACAATCCTGAAGGGCCATCCCAGCCCCCATGTGACCTCTGGGTTACCTCAGGCTTTTGTGGGGCCCTTACCACAGATGGACTTCTCCCTCTGCTCAGGCCCGCTTCCTTCCCTTCCCTTCCCTTCCCTTCCACAGGTGTTGATCCCAAAATCATTGCCTAATAAACATTCTGCAGGCTACTCTTTAGAATCTGTTTGGGGACTTCTCTTTCATTAATTTACTGAAATTAGCACCATGTATTTCGGTGTTTGTAGTTGTAGAATTCAGGGGGCTTTTTGCGTTCTTAGTTGTCAACCTCTGAATCCCTAAAGTTAGCATGTTACGTAGTAAACAAAAACACCAGAACGCAAAAATATTCACTCATGAACAAGAAATGAGGCCCCACCCAAAGTCACCTTTCACTCAAAAGTAGCATCTTCATTTCCCATCTCAACTGCAATGTAAAACAATGCCAAGTGCAGGTGTAATGAAAACTTACTGCAAAGTGAAATTTAAAATCTTGCAAAAGAAGCAGAATTTAATGATGTTTATAGAAGTGATATTAGAATACCATTGAAGTCACCCAAACGGCCATGAACCGATAAGGAGCTAGTCTAAAACAGCTAAACGTTGAAGAAGGGACAACATGGTAGGCTCTTCAGAAAAGAATGGCCTATGGCTTCCCTGGTAAATTCTCAACACATTAAAGAATGAACACTCATCCTTCTCAAATTCTTCCGAAAAACAGAAGAAGGAAGACTTTGTCCAATTCATTCTAGCAAGTCAGTAGCCCCATAACACCAAAGCCAGATGAAGACATCACACACATACAAACTACAGACCAGTACCCTTCATGGATATAGATGCAAAAACCCTCAACAAAATACTGGAGAACTGAAACCGGGGCATATTAAAGGATTCACAGCAGGATCAAGTAAGATTTAGCCCAGGAACGCAAGAGTGGTTCAACACACAAAAGTCAATCAACGTACTACACCATATTAATAGAGTACAGGGAAAACACAGCATGATCATCTCAATGGCGAATAAGCATTTGGCAAAATCCAACACCCCTCTGTGATGAAGACGCTCACACACCAGGGATAGAAGGGAACTTCTTCAACCCCATAATGGGCATTGATGAAAACCCCACAGCTAACATTGTACTTGATGGGGAAGGACTGAAAGCTTTCCCCGTAAGATCAGGAACAAGACAAGTGTGCTTGCTTTTGCCATTTCCATTTAACACTGTGCTGCAAGTTCTAGCCAGAGCAGTTAGGCAAGAAAAACAAACAAAAGCATCCACACTGGAAAGGAAGAAGTAAAACTATATCCATTTGCAGATGACATGATCTTGTATATAGAAAACCCTAATCAATACACACACACCCACACACACCCACACACCCACACACACACACACAGAGCTAACAAATGAGCTCAGCGAAGTAGCAGCATTATTCATAGTAGCCAAAAACAGGGAAACAACTCACATGTCCATTAGATGATGAGTACATAAAACAAAATATGACATATCCGTATGACAGACTATTATTCAGCCATGAGAAGGAATGAAGTACTGATACATACTGTGACATGAATAAACCTTGAAAACATGCTCAATGAAAGAAGTCAGATGCAAATGGCCACATATTGTATGATTCTCTTTAGATGTACCATCCACAAGAGACAAAACCGTACAGACAGCAAGTAGATTAATGGTTGCCAGGGGATGGGAGGAAGGAGGAATTGGGAAGTATGAGGCTTCTTTTTGGGATGATGGAAAGATTCCGCAATTAGATTAATGGAGATAGTTGTACAACATTACAAATACGTTCAAAACCTCTGATTTATGCACTTTAAAGAAGAAAATGCTGAATTTTATGTTATGTGAATTTTATCTCAATAAGAATTTGTTGAAAAGAGAGAGCACAGCTTTTAAACATCAAATGATTGAGGAGTCCTGGGGAAAAAACGGTGAATCTCAGGTTTCTTTTGCGTATTTTTATCTGTCAAAAATGACCCTTACACCGAGAAAGCCAAACTGAAGGGATAGGTGTCGTATCACATTATCATACAGTTTTGTGAGGGAAATTAAGGCAAAAACATGAAACGAAGGAAGCTGTGTTCTTCTTGGCTCTAAAAATCAGTGTTTGAGAGGTAGCAGTCCAAAACTGTCAAGAGAAGAATTGATTGGCTGGTCCAGCTCGTCCTCTCTTGCCACAGCTGAGCTATGAATGGGCTGGCCTTGAGTCAGGGCATCGCCCTGGACTAGTCACGGGTCACCCTGCACAGAAGATAGCCACTGCGGGACTTTGGGTGGGGCAGAAGTACCCCGTCACAGCTAAAGTCCTCCCTCTCACCAACACCCTGCCATTCCTCCCGCCATCCTCAGCCATCCTGAGAATTCGCCAGTCTCCCCCAGACCTCACAGCCCCTACAACCCAGCTGTGGGAGCATTGAGTGTCAGCCCAGCCGCCTCCCTTCCCGACTCCCTCCTGCTCTTCAATTCACCTCTCTTGCCTCCCCCACCCCCAACTCTGTCCTGAAGAAGTTTTGGAGAACATCCTCAGCACCCTGTTATCCGCTCTGGAGCAGGCTAAGGTTCAGAGCTTTGGCCCATTAAGCTCAAGGCCTCTCGCTGGCTAGAGATGAACGACCCAGGGAGCGCTCTGTGCACATAGTTTGAGGAAGCTGAGTCAGCCTGTGTCTTTGTCAGGGCTGCCAAGGTGATGGACCCTCTGGGGCTCAGTGCCCTTCATTCTTTGTTGTGCCTCTATCCCCACCGCAGGAGGTAATGGGGCCCCTGAGACTCCTGGTTCCCTGCATTGTCCTGTCCCCAGCATGTACTTTAGGGGGAGGCTGAGAGAGGGAGAGGATTCTGTTGACCCTGGGGAGATACTTGGAGGTGTTCGCGGACAGGCCGAGGGAGTCCTCTTGCTACCACAGCAGTAACTGCCTCCTCTGATCGCATCTACTCCCCAGCCAGGGCAAGAGCCGCCTCTGCTTTCCCAGAATTCACTCTCTTGACCCCCTATGAGTCCTTTCCTTACCATCACAAATCTTCACCCGAACCTCAACAGAGCCCCTATAGCAGGTCCCTTCAGCTCTCTCCATACCTCCACAGCTTTCTATCCAATCTGATGTCATAACCTCTCTGAAACTCAGTTTCCTTAACTGGAAATTGGGAATAAAGATAGTATTTACCTGATAAGAGTGTTTATAAGATTGAAATGAGATCAGGAACATATTGTATTTCACACAGCACCTGGTGGTCCATAAAAGCTTAATACACATTAGCGGCTGCTGTTGCCATGATTTTATTACTTTATAAGTCATGCAACCAATTCTAAGGAGCACTGAGTATGTGTGAGGCCCTGTGCCAGGAACCTAGGGTCACACTCTTTTGCATCAGATAGGTTTAAATCTATTTTGAGAGAGAAGAGAAATCACCAGTCAGTAAAATAGTTCATAAGCATATAATCGGCTTATAAAAATTGTCAGTTTTTCAAAATGTGTCAAAATGCCCAGAAATCTCACTCAGGACCTCTGCCTCTGAAATACAGCCTCCCTCGCATTTGCTGCAACCTTCGCTGCTGTGTGGCTGGATAAGCCCGTCATCTACATGTGGTGGGCCGGGCTTTGGGAAACCCACAAAGGCCTCATCTGGCTTTTCCAGCTGGTCCTCCCTTCCACACGCCGGGCCAACAGCACCAGCACAGCCTAGGCCTCAGCCCTGACTCTCCCATCGCCAGGGCACCAGAGCCTGAGCTCCGGACAGGTTCTGGGGGAGGGAGGGTTGCTGTCCAGGAGGTCTTGCAGGGAGGATTGAGAACTCTGTCCCTACCATTGCCCTAGAAGGCTCCTTAGTGGGGGAAGTAGGATCGGGGTGGGCCAGGGGCAAGGGGTGGCCAAAGGCATTTGTGGGAGGGAGGCAGGAGGGACCACACCTAGGGACAGGGAGGAGTCAGGAGCCAGGGAACTCAGCCAGCAGACAGGATCCAATTCCTCCGGGGTGAACTCTGAGAGAGATTCTGGGAACTTGTGGGCACAAAAGGCTCCAAGAGGGAAAGAGCCAGAGGGGAAGACTGGCCACTCCACCTACCTGTGGCCTGAGTCCTCTGGGAAAGGCCAGCAGGCAACAGGGCCAGTGGGAGCCGCCTCCCTCAGGGCCCCCTCCTGCCCACCCCTCCTTGCCCTTCAGTGCCTGCCTGCAGAGCTGGAGAGGGAGAGAAGATCACGCAGTCAGGCAGGACTCAGATAAAACTGGACCCCAGTTCTTTATATATTTTGGAGATTAAGCCCTTATCAGATGTATAGTTTGCAAATATCTTCTCCCAATTGTTAGGCTGTCTTTTCGTTTTGTTGATGGTATCCTTTGCTGTGCAGAAGCTTTTTAGTTTGATGTAGTCCCACTTGTTTATTTTTTCTATTGTTTCTCTTGCCCAGTCAGATGTGGTGTCAATAAACAAACACATAGGGACAGAGATTGGATTCGTGGTTACCAGAGGGGAAGGGGGGAGGGAGGAGGGTGAAAGGGATAATTCGGTACATGTGTGTGGTGATGGGTTGTAATTAGTATTTTGGTGGTGAACATGATGTAATCTATGCAGAAATAGAAGTACAATGATGTACACCTGAAACTTTTACAATGTTATAAACCAATGCTACTGCAATAAACAAAAAATTAAAAAAAAAAAAAAAACTGGACTGCAGGCGAGTGAGAGCACCAGGCCCTGAGCCAGTAGCCAGTTGATAAGGAGCGGTGGCCCCTATGGCTCTGGCCTGTCCCTCCCTCCCTCCCAGGGCCCTTTGGCTCCCAGCACACAGAGTGAGACAGGACTGATAATGGTCTGGCTGTCCATGAGGTCCTCAGGGACACTGTGGGTTTGGCCCAGTGCATGAGCCCTCGGAGCCTTGGCTTTGCACGCCAACTGGAGAAAGAAAGATCCCAGAGGTGGGGACTCTGGGGGACTTGCACAGGACCTGAACAGCTGGGGACCCATCCCTGGTGCTAAGGCTCCTGAGGGTGCTAAGCTCTTTCTCTGAGACCCTGCTCTTTCTCCACAGCCAGCCTCTGGGCTGCTGCCTCAATGGAAGTGGAGAGAATGCACTGTGGGCTTTTTGGACACCACAGCCAGACCTGCCTGTGGCCTGCGTGGCAGCCTGCCTGACACCCTAGCCTGGGCCAATTCTCCCTTCCCTACAGGTCTTGAGGGGAAATGGCCAGGCTTCCTGAACCCAGGAGTGTTTGAGGGAGTGTCAAGTAACTGGTGTCCCTTCTGGTACCCTCCCCCTTCCCCAAGTCCCCATATTCTGAAGGCAGGCTGATGTCTCTCCAGGTACACGGCAGATCTTCTGGACATACTGAAAACCAGCTACAGCATCCCCTCTGCCTGCTTCTCTCTCCCGCCCACCGCAGCCCAGCTTCTGAGAGGTGAGTCAGGGACCCTCCCCAGAGGGAACTGAAGGGAGGAAATGAGCATCCCAGCGGGAGTCAGGACAGCTGAGAGGAGCTGAGGAGAGGTGGTCCTGAGCTGGCCAGCCTGGAGAGCCTGGGAGGATGGCTGGCCCAGTGTCCGTCGTGGTTAAGGCCTTGGAGAAGAGCAACTCCTCACGGAGCCAGTAGGTCAAAGAAGGGACGTGACAACATAGCCCGGGAGACAAACTTGCATGTGGGGCCTCCCACAGATCCCAGGCTCAAAACTCTCAAACAGGGGACACTGGCCTGGAGCAGTTTTCAGACCCCAGGGCCATCCAGGGACTCAGGACGGTGCCCGAATGATCCAAGCCCCACAGAATCCCCTTGACGCCTGCACAACAGCCTCCTTGGGAAAGGGCCTGTGTCATTCCAGAGGGGTAGCCACTAGCAATAAAATTCTTAAAATGTAGATGAACCTGTGAAAGTATTCTGACCCTGCTGGCCCACTAGATCCTATCACTGAATGCTTTTGAAAATGAGAGGCAGAGGATGGGACTCAGTTTATTCCCTGGACACCTAAGTCATCGACAGTCAAATGAATCTAGCACCTTTATAGCAAATGTGGTTCATATCCACGTTGTATTTTGTTTTCCCACTGCATGATTAACTTCCTCGAAGATGTGGATAAATAGGTGTCTCTATGGTATCCTAAATGCTTTCCCAACCTCCTTCTGATCTCGTCACCTCAAGGAGCAGACGCTCTCTGAACAACAGGATGTGCTCAGCGTGCATCAGGAGGCAGACGTGGACATGGCCTTGGGCAGTATTCAGCCCCGTTTCAGATGCTCTGAACCAGAGCAGATGCCAACTGCCAGAGAGTGTCCAGAGACACCTTGTAGCTGCTCTGTGGTTCGTGCCAGGAGGCAGCTGCCACCTCCAGCTCCAGGAACCCGTTGTTCAGACGGTGCAGCTGGGGGTACAAGTCTTCCCTTGCATCAGTGGTTGTCAACCAGAGGCCATGTTGTCCCCCAGGGGACTTCTGACAAGGTCTGGAGACAGGTTCAGGTGCCACAACTAGAGGGTGCTCCTGGCATGTAGTGGGCAGAGGCCAGGGATGAAGCCTGGAAACAAAGAAAAGCCCCCACAACAAAGAATTATCTGGGCCGGGTGTCAACAGTGCTCAGTTTGAGAAACCCTGCCTTACCACGTTGCTTTGCCACAAAGTCTGCAAATAGAAGCACCAAGGATGTTCACAGTAGGGAGACCATTCTGGCTCTGGGCGTCGGGTCAGCTGCCTTGTTCCAGGTGGAACTGTTGGAGTTGGGTAGCAAGTGGAGAGTGGAGAGCAGGCAGTGGGCACGGCTGGGGTGGCCATAGAGACTGAATGAGCAGGCAGGTTCCCCAGACACTGAGGAGCTGGATCTGGCAGGAGTCAAGGTCACCGATGGAAAGCAGGTGACAGTTGAGAGGGCTTGGCAGGAAAGCTGGGGCCTGCTGAGCGTCAGGCAGAGGAGCTGTACTTGATCCAGCAGACAGAGGGCTCTGAGATTGGGAGGGCCTGGATGGTGCTTTACGACCACTGATCAGTAATCAGGGTGCCTTCAGGGAAGAAAAGTCTTGAGAAGCAGGGTCATAAACGGGAGGTTATTGCCCCAGCCCAGCAAGACAGACAAGAGGCTGAACCAGGGCAAAGTCAGGGAAAGGAAGGGAAGGCTAGGGAACAGGCAAATCAAAGAAAGAGCCGGCAATCTGCTAAATATCTATACAAAGAGGGAAAGTAAAAGAGACTCTAATGATGACTCGGGATCTGGGCAAAGTGATAACAGTGCCGGAAACAGGGCGTCAGGAAGAGGCGCCCATTGGAGGATGTGGCGAAACCCCTTCCTCCTTCATTTATAAATTCTTGTGTTCCTTGAATTAAATGCCACTTAAGAAAGAGCTATTCTCGAAGAGCTATTGAACCTTTCACTAATTCATTTGTGAAATGCCTGTGATATGATTGCAATTATAATCCCTACAGGACTTTTTTTTTAATGGACTGATCCAAACATTTATATGGAGGAGTGCAAGGCCAAGAAAAGGCAAGAGAGTTCTCAAAAAGTGAAAGCAGGGTACCTGCCCTACCAGAGATTACTTTAGCTTTAGATGCTAAAACGATAGTAATTAAAGCTATGAGGTACTAACTGTAAGGGGCCTGACAAGTAGACAAATAGAACAGAATAGAGGGCCCGGAACAGACCACTGCCCACTCGGGGGCTGGCTTTATGAAACGATGCTACACATATCGGGGGCAGGATGGATTCTCCAAGAAGAGATGCTGGACAATTGCCTGTCCCTATGGCAAATAAATAACCATGAAAATAGCTCCAAAGTAGCTTTAATCTGGATTAAGTACCTAAACGTAAAATGTAAATACCTTTACAAAAGAAAATAGAGAGAGAGATTTTTATGATTGGGAGTAGACAATAATTTCTTAAAACAGAAAAAAGCACAAATAATCATGGAGAAGATTGACCACATAAGGTAAACAAACTTCTGCACAACTAAAAACAGTAAAAACAACATTAAAAGCCAAACCATAGACCAGGAGAAGATATTTTCAAGCCTCTAAACAATGAAGGATGAGTAGGCAGCATAAGAAAAATTACCCCATAGAAATTGGATAAAATATATGAAGAGATGATTCACAGAAGAAGATACCCAGATGGCCAATAAATATACAAAAAGATTATCTGTTTTGTTAGGAATTAGGCAACTGGGAATTAAACAATGAAATATCATTTCACTCCTATCTTATGGGCAAAAATAAAAGCCTGAGATTCCCCAGTGATGGTGAATTGGAGGTGAACTGTGAGCTCTCATAGACTGCTGGTGGGAGTAAAAATTGGTGTAACCACTTTGGAGGGTAATTAGATATCTGCAACACTGAAGATTCTCATCTCCTACACCCAGCAATTCCAGTCCGGCGGGTCCGAACACAGGAACTCCCCTATACACGCCAAGGAGACACATCCATGAATGCTTACCGCAGCATTTGTTTGTCATGATAAAAATAAAAATCGTGAAAACAATGTTGGGTGGGAAAAGCATTGTGTGGGATGGTGCCATTTGCCTAGGTTTTTGAAGATGCAAAGCGATATCATATGTTGAGTGTGAACATATGTTGTAAAAATTAAAACATGATTGGGAAAGATATACACCAACTTCAGAATAGCAGTTACCCCTGGGGAGTGAGGTCAGGAAGGGAAGAGGATCCGGGAGGTACATACAGGGGGCTTCAGATACGTCTGTAATGTTTTGTTTTGCTAAAAATAACTTTTGAAGCAAAATGAGCAATTTCGTAAAACTCTTTAAAATGGGTTACGGGTATATTTTATGTTTGCTCTATTATTGTCTTTGTTTTGGGAATATTTTATAATTTTCAAAATAATTATGAAAATAGTTTTTGAAAGGCAGAGATGAAATGTTAGATGAAAAACCAGAATATAATCTTTACAATATGATTGCAGCAAGATACTCTCTATGCACTCTAAGCAACATATTTTTTAAAACTACGTTTTTTTACACCTTTTTTTCTCTTTCTGGTGAGCAAGACTGTCCCTGAGCTAACATCCGTGCTAATCTTCCTCAATTTTATATGTGGGATGCCGCCACAGCACGGCTTGATGAGCGCTGTGTAGGTCTGGCCCAGGATTCAAACCTGTAAGCCCCGGGCCACTGAAGAACAGGGCGTGAACTTAACCACTGGGCCACCGGGTCAGCCCCTAATCAGCATATTTTTTAAAACGACTTTTTATTGAGCAAATACTACACGCCAGGTGCTGTGCTAAGAGGTTTAATGAGAGGATAAATAAGCTGTCCAAGGTCCTAGAGCAGGAAGGAGAATTTCGCTTTGAACTCAGCTATCTCTGACTCCAGAGCTTACGATCTTAACCTCCCTGGAAACAAATACGCAAAAAGGAAAATAATTTTGGGTTGGGGACTAGCTAGGATTATGACTCATCCACTTTTTTTCAAAATTTTAATGTTGTGATATTGTTTGCATTATTTAAAGAAGGAATCTTCGCTATTTCAGAGACAGTGGGAAATGTGCTAGTTGCTAAAGGTATAGTTGTTTTCAAAACGGTCGGCTAGACAAGCATTTCCCAAAGTGTGTTCCTGGAATAAGAATCCCGAGGAGCGCATCGTGAAAACAGAGTCGGCAGAAACACAAGTTTTGTACAAGCTGTGGTCTATGACATCCTTTTGGAAATTAATAATGTAAATCAGATTAAAAGGTCCAGTATGCTCTGCAGGAAAGAAACACGTTTAATTTTGTTTAAGGCATTTCTTTTGTCTAAGGCAGATCTTTAGGCGATAGAACACTTTTGTCCCATCATATCTACTGAGATGATGCAGTCAAATACGGTGGGGGACAATCTTCTAAGAAGACAAATGAGTGTGATGGAGCGAGGGGTGGCAGGCTATGGGTGCTCAGGCCCTGCTCTCTCTCAGCTTCTGTGCGGTGGAGGTGCACACAGGAGCCTGTAGATACTGCGGGTACTAGAAAGAGTCGAGTGCCCAAGCCAGCACTCACAAGACACTGCACAAGCACTTCTGTACTGAACAGTCAGGACATGCCCATCCCCACCTTCATCAACCGAAACAACCCTTTAGGGCTGCATTTGATTGTCTATATCACTCCACGCTCTCTCCCGTATCCACGTGAACACACACCAAGAGTGAGTGTGTATAATGGTGAAGAATACGGGCTTAGCCTCAGGACCCCTGGGTTTCAATCCAGCTCCTTCATTTCCAGGCTGTGCGACCCTGGGCAAGGTGCTTAACTCTCTCAGCCTAGTTGCCTGGAAAAGCCTATGCAATGGAAATGACAATAGCAATTGTCACGGGGTCATTTCTTTCATTCAAGAAATAGTCACAGACAGTTACTGCTCCAGGCAGTTGAACGGTGGAACGGAGAACAAGCCCCAAAGAGTCCCTGCCTTCGTGGAGCTTACACAATGGTGGGAGGACGGATGGTGGGGGCAACGTCACACAGGGCCGGGGGGAGGCTAGCTGAGCAGGGGCATTGAAGCAGAGAGCTCAGAGATGAGAAGGAGCCAGCCACACGCAGCTCAGGGAGAAAAGCTGAGCAGGCAGAAGCCACCTGGAAAGTCCTGGAGGTGGGAATAGCGCACATAGTTGCAACATGGAGGAATCTCAAACGCATTATGCTAAGTGCAAGACACCGCAATCAAAAGGCTATGAGTCCATTCACGTGAGACTCTGGAAAAGGAAAGACTAGAGGGATAGAAGACAAATCAGCGGTTTCCAGGGGCAGTAGGTACCGGGAGAAACTGACTACAAAAGGCCTTAAGAGATTTTGGGGGGGTGATGGAACTGTTCGAAATCTTAATTATGGTGGTGGTTACAGGACTGCATGCATCTGTCAAAACTCCTATAACTAGGCACTAAAAAAGCGTGAATTTTACTCCATGTTAAAAACAAAAAATCTTGTTTTGGCTCCCAGGTTTCCACGGCACCAAGACTAATGCTCCACCGGAACATCTGGGCTGTTTCCCTATGGCCAATCCCTAGCAGTCCACTTGATTTTCCATCCACTTTCTGCTCCAATTACAACTTGCTCCTCAGCATCTTATCAATATTCGACAGACTTGCCATCTTCCCGGCCTTTTTGCATGCTGTGCCCCTCACCTGCAATGCCCTCCCCTCGGCCTTCTGCCCCCCTAAACCCTCTACACCGTGGTGCTCTGAAGCCTCCAGTCCCTTGCAGAGTCTGTGCTGCACACCGGAGGGCAGGCTCCTCTCTCAGTGTTCCAGGGCGTCGGGCTGGAGTTTCCCTGACTTCAGGGTCCTTACCAACAGGAGCGCAGGATGTGACCTTACTCTTTCCACGCCAAGCGCTCAAAATAATGCACGCGCGGTCTAGCACACAGTAGGCCCTCGACGCAGTGCACGCGGGAGGGAGAGGGACCCCGGAGCCCCAGAGGAGGTGAGATCTGAGCTGAATCTGTGTCTGAAGGGCTAACGAGGCACCATCGAGGGAGGTCAGGCCATGAGGACCAGGGCGGGGGAGAAAGGGCGGAAAGTGTGGAGGGCCTGAAGGCCCAAGGTGACCGCCCAGAGCCCGCTGTCGTGGCGCCCCCGGGGACCCGCGTACCTTGTCCTCGTAGGAGCGCTGGGCGGCGCTCACCGACCTGGCCTTCATCAGCAGAAGCACCAAGGGAGGCACAGGGAGCCAGTGGCGGATACCGCCACCATGATGCTGCCCACGAGCTAAGGAGCTGCGCCCCCAACGGTCCTCCTCGGCCCCGCCCCTCACCCCGACTCCGCCCCTAACGGACCCGCACACGACCAGCCAGTCCATCCTCTCCCCACCCTCCAACCCCTGGTAAACCTCACCCCACCCTGCCGACCTGGTCTCGGTGCCACCCTCAGCACCCTCCCCCCAAGACAGGGCTAGATTCTCCAATTGCCACAGTGCATCCTAGCCCCACCCATCTCCCCGACCCTACCATCCTCACCTGGTCCAGACTGCTCCTCCTCACCCTTCTCTCTCTCTAACCTGGCCCACCAATCGCTCCGCCCCTGGCACCCCGCCACTCGGCTGTCCCCGCCCTCCCCACTGCTCCCCAAGTGGGCCCAGCAGACTGGCGGTGATGGGATGACCCTATCCATGCCCAAGGGCAGGTGAGTCGTGCGCACCAGGAAGACCACGGAGGTGACCAGCAAGCTGCCCGAGGAGAGGCATAGGGACAGGATGGGCAGCATGAAGAAGCCAAAGTTGCACTGACCGATGCTGTTGTTGACACACTTGCAGTGATGTTCTAAGTCCTGGGCAGAGGGAAGGGGGCAGCGTTCTGGACACCAGAAGAGGACAGGTAAAGCTCCCCAGGCCAGGCCTACAGCCAGTGTGGGGCCCCTGGGCATCTAGTGTCAGCGAGCCCTGGGGTAGGACAGGGGTGCCTTTTCTCCCCCTGGCCTGACCAGGCTTAGCATAGATGTGGATGCTCCTGGGCGTGTGAGCACGTGGGTCGGCAGGGGCCAGCCTCCCAGGACAGGTGCCGGCAGGGAGGCAGTGAGCTGCATGAGCGACGAAGACTGGCTGGGAGTTACTGCCACCCTTGGCCTTGGCAGTCCTGGAAGTGGTTTGAGGCCTGCTGCTGGTCCCCTGTGCAAGTGGGCCTCTTGAACCGGCCAGGTGCTGGGCAGGTGTGGGTGGGGGCCGGAAGGGGGCAGATGAGAGGGGCGCTCACCTAACACAAATGTTTCACCAGGGGCACGGGTACGTCCGCGGCGGGCGGTGGAAGCAGCACTGTGAGCACCACGCACGCAGAAGGCTGTGTGGTTCACCCATTCCACATGCACCGTCCTGGGGCCCTGTTCGTTGGAGCCTGGCATGGGAAGAGGATTGTGCAGCAGCAGGAGCACTTCATCAGTCTGCTGCTGGCGGGAGTCTCGGACAGCCCTGCAGCATCACAGGGCTCCGGAAAGGGTGGGGAGGAGGTGGGCAGGGGAATCCTAGTCCCCACTGAGAAAGCTGACCAAACTCGGAGAGGCTGGCAATCCAAGGGAAGGTAGACTTCCAGCCAGAGGAGTCTGTGATGACTCAGGCCTTTGGAACTGTGATTGATGCTGTAAGCAGTGTGTGCAGTGGGAAGGAAGAAGACAGAACTGAGTGGTTGCCAAGAGCTGGCTTCTCTCGCTGGCCTGCCCTGCCGTCCCCTCCAGAGCAATTGGAAAGCCTCCAGACTGCAGTTTTTTCACATCTTGGTGGCTTGGGAAATGAAGCACCAGAAGCAGGGCCCAAGCAAAGGGGATAGGGGTTGACGGGGTCTTGAGACCCACGGAGGTGAGAGGGGAGGAGCACTTTAGGAATCATCCCTGCATGCAGGAGCCTTTAGGGTGCTACCTCCTTAACCTAGGGCCCGAGAGCACACCTTGATGCAAGATGTCAGAGTCTGAGAAGTTCAGGAAAACCAGACTGCTGAAGGTGAGGACGAACAATGGGAGGCCTGTGACAATGGGAAAGAACCACTCCCCACTCTGGGCCAGCCATCTGCAACTGAGACCAGAGTAGGACTCAGTCCTGATCCCGGGGGGCCCAAGCTTCTCGGGGGACTCAGTCCACCTGGTCAGGACTCACCGACGTCAAAGCCTGCTCTAAATAGCCAGAGTAGTCACAGATCCAGAGCGGCTCCACCAAATGTCACCCAATATTACCAGCCACCAATAGCTCCCAAAGGCACCGAGCACTCTATGCCTCTGTGCCTTTGCATATTGGGTTCCCTCTGCCTAGAATATCCTCCCTTCCCTGATGCCTCTTCTACACTTCACCTGTCCGGACTCTCCTGATCTGTTTTCCTTTCTGACTCTCTGTAAGAAAACTGCCGGCTTGTGTGGGAGACTCACGGGAAACCGAAGAAGAGTCCGTTGACACAGACCAGCAGGACTCCAGTGAAGGCAGCCAGCAGGCTCGGGTCGAGCCAGGGAAGCGGGACCTGAGGCGGGGGACGAGACTCCTTCATGAGGGGCATGCCATCCTGCCAGAGCCGTGTGGCCGGACCTCCGGTGCCCACAGGACCCCACCCCGATACTGCCTCCGAGAGCCCTATGTCCACAGTGACCGCTGAAGCCATAGTGAGCTCAGAAGCCACAGCCCAGGGTGGAAGGCAAGAAGCCCCAGCGTGGCATCACAGAGGATGAAGAGGTCTGGGCTAGGGGCTCTGTAGCCTGTGACTGCCACTTCCAACAGCCACCCCCCAACCCTCAACTGTGCCGGGGAAGGAGAGGTCCTGCCCTCTGAGGATGGCTTCCACACTACAGGAGATTAGAGAAACTCCTGGGGAGAAGAAGTTGATTTCAATCTCCGTTTCACGCAAAGCGCTAATCGAAGCAAACAGTGCTCATTGCTCATCTGTCTCCAGGTTTTCTTTTGTACTATTCTGAAATTATACTTTGGGGGAGGGGGCAGCAAAATAATTTTGCAGGCTTCCTCATTTCCAGGCGTTTCATGACACAATTCTGCTCAATGAGATATGAGTGGATGTCTGTTCAGGGTTTCTAGAACAGCTTTTGCCTTCCTGATAAAAGGGGGAAAGGACACAGTTGGCAGAGCTCTGTTCCTTCTTCCTGTCTTGAACCCAGATGTGCTGGCCGGGGGTGCCCCCTCTGACCCGTTAGCCAACACCTCCACAAGCTACACAGACAACAGTGAGGACCTTGTTGAGTCACTGCCCCAGCCTTGACTCCCTCCCTCTGAACTGCTTATTATGTGAGAAAATAACCGGCCTCTCTCTTACCTGCAGCTGATAGTTGTCATTCGTTTTAGCCACTGAGCGTCTGAACCCCTCTGTGTTTGGATGATTCCCCCAACTGGGAGTCAGGTGCCACTAGTCAGCCTCAGAGCTGCTACCACCAACCGACGGGGAGTCTTGGCCGACAGGCAGCCAATGCACACATTTTCAGAGCTCCCGCGTGTTGAGGTGTAGTGTCCATTTTGAAGGTCACTTTAATTTCAACAGCGATTGTATTTTTCCTGAACCTGGATAAAATGTGTAATTCCAAGGTTCCTACTTGGCTTTGAAAAAGGCTGATATTGAATGGGAGTAATTGAATTGGAACATTCTGAGGAAATTACTTTGATTAAAAACAGAGAGCAAAAGTCCCTCATGGACACATAATTATTGTTACTTTTATTTTCCTGTCTACAGAAACATATTTTTTCTTCATGACATTCAAATTAAGAGGTTAAAATTCAAGGCCGGTCCCGTGGTGCAGTGGTTAAGTGCGCGCCCTCTGGTGCTGGCGGCCCGGGTTCGGATCCGGGGCGGGCACCGACGCACTGCTTGTCAGGCCATATGTGGCGGCTTCCCAAATCCAACTGAGGTGGATGGGCACAAATGTTAGCCCAGGGCCAGTCCTCCTCAGCAAAAGGAGGAGGATTGGCATGGATGTATGGATGTTACCTCAGGGCTCATCTTCCTCACATACACACACACACAAAATGCATGCAGTGAGAATACTGTCTTCTACCTGGTGAGAACATATTTTAAATACTAAAGTTGAAACCTTTAGATATTTTCATTTGTTATCATACAACTGTATATAGGTATGCACATTTAAAATATCTACATATTGAAATATACTAAAATTACTTTTTTAATGGTGTAGGGATAATAGACAGGAAGACCTGGTAGCTTGGAAGAGAAATGATCTTTGTAGAACAGTCTCTTTTCATCCCGATCCACTAAAAACTTATTAGTTTCTGCCTAATCTAGTCATGGTAGAGACTTATTATCTCACTTAACCTCAATGAGTAATCATAATTATAAACAAATTAACAGAATGATAAAAGAGAATTAAGAGAATGATAGGAGATTCCTCACTTCTGAAAAAACTGAAAAGGCTGAGTGCTTGTTATGTTACCTGCTGCTGTGCCATCTACAGGATAGTTAGTCTGCTTAATAACACAGCCGACACTATGACCATTTCTTGTCCTCACACACCTCTACTCATATAGGGCAACAACTCTTTGAGGTTGCTATTTTCTGATACCGGGCCCCAAATTCAGAAGAATAAAATAGACCTTGTGTCTTGTTGGCTGCTAGGTAACACCAGAGGCTCGCTCCCCACCCACCCCCAGAACCCGTGACATGGCACTCTCAGGCAGCGAACGCTGTGAGAAACATCGAGTTGGAATTAACATGCTTCATATCTCCTTCATGTGCTCAACGATTTTGTAAGAGCTGCCCTATTGATTGGGACCACCTTGTGGGGTAAACTGATAAATTCAAAAGAAGATTGAAAATTGGTTTTGCGTGGGTAAAAGGTGTGGTCAGGGGGCTCTGACCATGTTGAAAGGACTAGAGCTCTCACGCAGAGAGGACTAACTCTGCTCTCCGTCTCTTGTGACACTTGTGTGTGTGCATGTGTATGTGAATGTGAAGTTTGTTTGCCTGTTTCAGGGGTTTTGTTCTAGGTTATGGGAGTTTGTTCGGAGGGAGCCCCAATTTGTTGAAAGGACTAACTCTTGGCTCCATCTGTTCTGACACTTGTGTGGACATGTGTGAATGCAGGTAATGTGTGTGTGTGAGTGGTGCCATAATGGGAAACTGGGATTTGACTCCCAGTGGCAGCCCTCTGGGTCATGTATAGCAAAACTGGGATGTTTCCAGTTATAAACCTGTGAAAAAAAAAGATGAAACTTAACCAAATTTGGGGTCTCAGCTTCCTCTCGTGGTCTCACAGATGCTAATGAAAACAAGTTAACAGAAGAATAAAAACAAGCTGAGAGAAAAAAAAAAGGGACTCTTCCCAGCAAGTTGAAAATTTTTAAAGGTTTATTTTTTTTATGTTTTTATTTTAAGGGAAACTAAGGTAAATAAGACGCATATTAAAAGGGGGAAAAACAAAGAGGAATCAGAAAAGGAAAGACTCACAGGACTCATCACAGCAGGATGGAAATCTTTAGCTAGTTATTAAAAGGAAAAATGGGATAAATAAAACAGACATGAATGAGGTTAACATAAAGGTTTTCATAAAACACCGCCTAAAGTTAGGTGGGCTGAAAGGACCCCCTACTGGCCCCGCAAGATTAAAAGACCTCAGACAGGCCTGTTCTAGTCACCCCAGGTTGGAAAAATATATATATTTTTAAGCCAGAAAGCAGGAAATCACAATGAGAAATCTGACCAACAATTGTTGGGGGCAACACTTAGGCTGCTAATCTTAATAAGATCATAAAGATTATAATGTTTGAGCTAATATTATATGAAGAGGTCATGTCAACTTCGCCTGGATGTTTTTTCGGATACGGATATTACGTCTGGCTGGGAATGCTTTTTCTATACAATATTATAAGACAGAGACTTATTGATGGAACCCTAATGAAAGCAATGATGAGAGGTATAAAAATTGATAAAATTGAATTAAATGTCGTTGAAAAATTAGTACAGTTAAATGGGCTTTACGTAAAATGATTACATCTCTTTTGCCTGATGCATTATAGTATGTTATGGGGGTAAATATTGTGTCTCGCCTGGGAACGTTTCCCCTGCCTGATATTGTAAGGCCATATAAATCCACCCTTCAGCCAGTGTTACTTAAACGTGCTAAAGGAGACCTTAATTTAAAATGGCCAAAAGGGGGCAACTTCAGTTTACCCAAACTGGTGTATTTACATATGCAATTGGAAAAAGCCAGCCACAAAGTTAAACAACCAATGGGAAGTCTATTTAATCTTTTGAGGCTTCTAAAGGAAATCAGGAATAACTTCCTGCCTCTTTCAAAGAAAATAATTAAGTCATTAAACATGCCAGATTGGGGGATGCCAGGGGCCCTGCTAGGAAAGAAACCAAATCTCCTCTCTTGCTGAGCTTCCCCACTTCAACTCCCCCGAAATTCCTGAACTCAAGTTAAGCAAGTGCAAATAGGTAAACTTTTGAGGTCACTTGGAATCATAAGGGCCAGGCTGGGGAACTTCTGTTTCAAGACCACCTTAAGAGTCACCCTTAAAAGTGAGGATTCAAAAGCTCTCATAATGGAATGCAGTCTTGGAGTAATATGCAGAGGCTTCTCAAAGACAAAATGATGTCAAACACAGCTATGAAAAGGATCCTTACAACAAAAAAGAATCTTGAGGAAAATCTTTGGCCATCTGAGCAGGTCCATTTGCTAGGGAGTAATTTGGATCCAACTGTTCTTCTGAGTTTCGTCCCTGCGACCTGGCTAAAGTTTTAAAGATCTCTGTTGGCATCTTTCTGGATGTAAGTCTCTCTCTCTCTATTTGTCTGCCTACAGATGATATAATTTCTAAAGCATCTCCATTCAATTGGCTTAAAGTAAGTGCTTATATAAATTCTTTCTAAATGTAATGGAAACTAACCCAAATGTCTTTCAAGTTAACATGATATAAAATGATCTTTGGTAAATAAAAGCTTATTGAAGTTTGTTGGTTTGATTAAAATAATTATGTTTTCAGAGTTATCAACATCAGATATGGTGTAAACGTGTTATGCTCGTGACAAAATTTGTCGGCAAACAATAATAACTTTCAATAATGGCTGATTTTGTCTGATGTCTCGTGAGGGTTTTGTAGGCAATCTAAACATAAGTACTGGGAACAAGTAAACTAAATAGATGTGAAAAGGATAAAGGTGTTTTGGGGAACTTTTAACAGTGATCACATTCTGGTGTATGTACATCAAACAACTTAAGATGATGGCTAACGGCTTAATGTCACATGAAATTTTTGTGAGTAACCTAAACATTATTATTGGGAACAAATAATTTAGATAGATACAAATGGGTAAGAGGTTTGGGGTGCAATAATTATGTTTTATGGCCTATATGCTTGAAAAACTGCTTCGAAAATCTTTTCTGGTAACTTAAAACTTAAGAGTTTTGCTAAATTAAGTTAAACGATAAAATCTGTTGAGTACCTAGGTCATTTCTACATTAAAAACATATTAGAAATTGATTACTACTCATAGATTTGTCCACCTTTTGTTTCTGGTCACAGGGAAACTTAAAGATGCTTAAGGTGATTAATAAACGGGTTTTGTGCATGCTCAAAAACTTGCTTGTGAAAACACGTATTTCTAGAACCTCTGTCTACAAGGAAAATAAAACGTATGTTTTCAGTAAAGAGGCGTGATGCATAGAGATATCTGTCCTAAAGTACAAGGAAAGACAAAATGAAGGCATGGGACAAATACTGAATGTAAAAAGTAAGCGACAGAAGTTTGCGAAAGGAAAACCCTGAGGAGTTCTGTGTACGGTCAAGTTGGCTGTGGTTGAAATGAAGTTAATTAAGTCAGTAAGTTTCAATATGAAATGTAAGCTGGCGCAGAATTAGAATTTGGCTTTCTTTCTTCAAAGATATTTCTCTTGAACTTTGGGTCGGCTCTTGATAAAGAGGTTATAAAAAGTTTTTCTTTACCTTTGAGTAAGTTTACCTAAAAGACAGAAAATCCATGTTTTGTGAAAATAATTTCCTATGTTCAAACAACTGAGGTCTCTCTATTAAGGTTTGCTGACTGCTTGAACTCTCTGTTGCCTTTGCTGATTCTGTTGTCTCCTTGATTAAATGAATAACTAAGCATTGTTTCCTACATGACCAAGTGTTTTAAACCTTTTTGATATTTTCGATGAACTTCCCCCCAAATTCAAGTCTTTCTTTTGACTTAAAAAGAAAACTTTGAGAATTTCCAATCAGCTCTGAGATGTTTCCAAGAGTTTGTTCTCTCTTTCTACAAAGAGGAAGATGTAAACTCACGAAACATATTTGGTACGTTAAATTACATGGGAAGCATTATCAAAAAAACCATAACAAGCCTTCCGAGGTAATATTGTGTGGGTAAATGTTATTAACATAGGTTTTCTTTTCTAAAAATTATCTAACATTCCAAAAATTCTGATCTGTCCTGGTTGTCAGTCATAATTCTAGTCATTATCTCAAAGTGTTGTATGTTACAGAAATAGCTGAGTGTCTTTGCCAATTTGCCATTTTTGAATGTTTGGTCATACGCAGGCACTTGTTTTACTCTCATGTTTCATCTTCAGAGAGATTCATGGAAAGGACCCTGACACTTGCTCTAAAATACAGGTTTCTGACAAACTTTCGGATTACAAAACTGATCTGGGTAGGAAATCACAAAACTGTAACTGAGAAATTAGTGGCCTCATGAAACTGCAAACAGAAGATCAAAAGTTGACATCGTAGGACTGAATAAATTGATGAGGATGATTATAATTTTTATGACTCCCTGTTTGAAATATTGCTGATATTTAATGTTTTGTTTTTCCAGAGTCAGTAAACCTTTTTCTCTTTTCTCGTAAGCTAACTATGACTTACAGCAATTTGTAAGCAAAAGGGAAGCATTTCTCTTTTTCTCCCTTATCTTATGCCTCCAGCATTTAAAAACTCTTCAAGAGTAAGTATTCTTATTTTCATGGCAATATAATTATTTGTATAAGTTCAATAAGAATCTGTTTCCCTTACAGCAGGGCAGAATTAGAAACGGGTTATATTGCCAAGGCTTTGACTGGAATGTCATATTTGACAGAAACATACACAAACTTGGATATGACCGTACAAATTTGAGAAGCAAACACTGGACTTTCCGGAATAAAGCCACTTAAAAATATTGCCCTGGCACCTTGCTTACAAGGTTCCCAGAAACCTCACCAGGCCAGTAAAGAAGGGCACTTCCCTGGCAGGTGCAAGAACTTTAGGATATTTGGGGGACCCTCAAGAGAAAAGAGGAATTCACACAAATCTGTAGGTATCCCAGGTCAAGTCTGATGACAAGTCCTTGGCTTGACTTTTCCTGGCGTGGACGTGCCTTTCAAGTTCAATCTGAGATTCCTTATAAAAAGTTCCAGCAAAGCAGATTTAAAAGAACCTATATGATCAATGGCTACTCTTGCTGTACTTATGTAAATAATCGGGCAAAGTTTATTAAAACTAGAGTTAGTTTGCAACCTATGACTCTTAATTTCGCTATCATTGGTACAAATGAAGGTAAATTTAGAAAGCAAACTTATGTTTCAATAGAAACTGTAATACACATTTGTGGATGTTGGATTTCGGTTCTGTTCATTAAAAACTTCAAGGTTTTTGTTTTTTATTTGTAAATTGGACTGGATCCTGAATTCTTCTAGTTTGCTCAAATATCTGGTACAGATCTCCAAATTGACGTTTTCAATTCTTTCTTTCCTTTTCATTTCCAATCATTGAGAACTAAAATCACGTTGTTTCCTGAAGCCCGGGAACCTGAAGCTAGAGAACTTGATATAAACCTAAGAGAGCGCAGCACGACAACCCATTTGGGACGATCTTCACGCCTGTTTCTGTGTAAGCCACTCAAAAGGTTTACCTGAACACCTGATGACATCATCGGAGACATTTTAAACTGCAGGGGATTCTTCAATGCTGACATCCAGACATCTTCTTGAATAACCATACCCTGGGCTCAGAAATTGGTTTATCATTTGCTCCAACCCCATTAACCTTGCTTTTCTTTTCTAAAAATGCTTCCTATTAAATACCTGGTTACTTGCTGACACAACATAGGCCTAACTTTGGGAGACCCTTTCTATGTTCCAGAGATGATCCAAAAGCCCTGAAGGGAGCTCAAACCAAGGAACTAGACACCGTCAGAGGTTTCTCTGCAGCATCTTTGTCATGGAGACTGGGTCCTATTGAATTCTTGGATTGCAGGGGACCATACTGAAAACGCCACAGGGAGCAAGAATCATGCCACAGAAGTACATCACAACTGGGATCTCCCAAACTTTGGCTGGCTTCATCCTCTAGACACTGACTTCTCCAAATGGTCAAATGGACTCGTGACAGACTGCAAGTTGCTGTGCACAAGACAGCCTCCTATAGATGAGTAATACATGACTCCCAGGTTCTTACATTACTTGTTGGTCTATTAGACAGCAGGCTACTTGGCGACATCAGATTTCACCTGAGGTTCCAGGCAGTAAACTTGATTGGTTTACAGTCACCTTCTCCGGGATTCCTCAAGGACTGAGGTCCATTATGGAGGGGATACTAAAATTTGGGCTGTCTATTTTGCTATCTGTGTGCTTATCCATGTAATTATAAGTGATGAACTTAAGTGTTGTTCTAAAGCCGTTGATCAGAGTACTTGTTATGAGAGGTTCGGGATTCGATCGAGACGTAAAGACACTTTCCACTCCAAACAAATGGACTGAAGGTATATTTTATTATATAGAGGATAGTAAAGGTGACAGTCTGCAAACAGATCCAAATAGGTCAAATATTAAGAGGGAAAAAAACATCAGCCCGACTGGAATGGGAAAACACCCACATCGGCTGAAGAGAAATGACACAAATCAACCAGAAAGAGAAACACCAGGTTAACCGAAAAGAGAACACATCAAATCAATTACTTCATATCAAATCAATTACTTCACATCAAATCAGTTACTCACAACATCCACGCCCCACTGCCGGGAGAGCTCTGTCAATCGACGCGGCTGGGCAAGGATCACACGTCCTGGGCAAAGTGTCCCTTCCACAGGTGGAACTCTCACCGGGTCTCAGTTTCCAGCAGTTTTTATACCATCAGTAATTTTCAGAGTAAGCAATTACAGAGTTTGCAGAGCAAGCATTTAGTGTTCCCATGCACAAAATGGTTATCAGTGGCGTACGTGCACTGAGCCCCCTGGCTAACGTCCCAGCCCAGTAGTTGTGTACGTGCATTGTTTTCTTTGGTTATCGTCCCAGCCCGGCATAGATGGCCAGTCCATCCTGTGCTACGACGCTCCAAGGGCCTTGAAATGTTACAACCTGCAACTCTCTCCGCGGGAGAAGAGCCACTTCCCACCACACAGAAAGCAGCTTTGTATTTCTTTTTGTGCTGGTGGCTGTAGGTCAATGGAGCGGCCAAACATGGCTGTACTCATGTCAAGACAGTACTAAAATATTAGTGATGCAAAGCATATCTCTCTCTCCCCACCTGGTACTCAAAACTATTTTAAAGTGACGGTAAAACAGTTTCATTCCTCCGATCCTGATCTTTGCCCTTTCACAGCAGAAGGTAGCTAGAGAGGCCTTCACCCCCGTTCCCGAAGACTGAAGCCTGCTCATAAGAGGTGGGAACTGAAACCGAGCATGAAAATGTTCAAAAATCTGCCCTAGAGCCAAAAGTTTTGACATAAGCTTTGCTAACTGCACCCGCGCATATTTAGCATAATCAGCTGTTGTCTAAAACTAACCAGGTCTTCCTGTCTCTCCTCACTATATGAGTGAGCTGTCTTTCCCAGGAAGTCAAGGCCCAGACATCAGGATTCAGCCTCACAAGGCCAAATGCAGGCTGATGCCGAAAACTAACCAGAAAAGTCCAGAAAGTCAAGAGAAAGGAAATTCAGTCTTCAAGGCCAAACACAGGCTGCTGGAAGGTGCCAAGCAGCACAGCCACATGCTCCTGCTGCCCTACCTCAAACCCGGAACATGCTCTTGTTCCCCTACATAAAACCACGGCACACGCTCTCCCTCCCCTACCGAAAACCTCAGATACAAACCTCAACCTTTTTTCATTCGACGAGGTGGATCTGAGTTCTAACTCCTGTCTACTCATCGGGCTGCCCTTCGATAGTAAGGCTCTTTCCTTGCCACAAGCCTGCTGTTTCAGTTCCTTTACTTTTTTGGCCCTCCTGTGCGCTGGGTAAATGAACCTGTGTTTGGGATCGGTAACAAACATGATTAAGTTTTTCAGTAATTTAGATACTCTAGCAGAGTGGGGAAAAGCACATTAGAATTCAAGTGCCTCGCCCGACACAGAGAATGTCAACAAATTAGCTTCTAAGAATACTTTATTCCTTGGTTTCAAACACTTATGTCAATTGGCAGCAATTGTGGCACAAACTGTACATAACATTTCGTCACTGTTTTCATTGTCCATTAATCCATTTTCTCGTTGGATTAATTATCAGTTAAGTCTTCGTGGAACAATTACAGGGACCCACGTGCCTATGTACCTCACTCCCATAGAGATTCCACTCTCCTCCATTCTGATATTGTTAGTTACTGGAAGAAGTTAACCTGCCTTGTCATCAACACGTGGTTTCTCTGCTCCCTTCATTCTTGCCTGAAGGTCCCTGCTAGAAGCTACAAGCAGAGATTGGGTCTTCTGGAAGAAGCACCCAAAAAAGACAGCCTGAGAAAGGGATATAGGGAACAGATGCATGATTACAGCCTTCCTAGAAGAAGCTGACACGCCCACCATAGCAGATACCGGGAGGACCTGACACTCAGGACTCCAGGACTACAGGGTCTGGGAACAGATGACTTCAGGAACACAGACTTTGGAGCCAATACTGACAGAATTCACAACACGAGACTGAGTAACACTGATGACAGAAATGCGCTGGTTGCTATTTGTTGCAGAATTTGTGGCCGTTTCTCTCAGAATAATGTTGATCAGTTTTACTGTTTTATTTTCTGATGGGCATACAATAAGGTCCCCTTTTATGCTTTCTGTTCCATCTCCAAACCCTCATTTTTGCAGGCTATGACCACGACTATCACAATGGCCAACCTTAATTGATTATTGGTTTTGAATTTAAATCTTTGCTTGATTGACATAGTCATCCACTATACATGAAAAGAACAATCCAGTTTTAAAGAGAAACAATATTTCTTCGCCTGGCCCAGCCTCTCAGGATCCGGGCACATATACGAGGTCCTACATACAGTAACTGTGAGTCTGAATATGGAAAACTGTGAGTGTATTTTACAAGGTAATTAATTCTCAGGAAAACTGTAAAATGATCCCCTAATAACTGGAATTTAGAGGAGTTCTGTGTCACATATTTATGCTTGGGAAAATTCCAGTGGCCCTATGAACATTCCACAAAACATTTAAACTATAACTTGTAGATAGCTCCACTTAGTAGCAGTGTCCATGATAACTGGATAGGAACGATGACATATATTGAAAAATTGATACTCAGCCCGTGCGTGATCACTTTCGTGGCCGGCTGAAGAGCCCACAATGCCGCTTCAGTCCCCAGGGGTGGCCCAGGCTCAGACCCCCCTTGGAAGCCCCGCCCAAGAAGCAGCAACCATAGTGAAGATGAGAAGGGGGGCTGACAGACCTACGCACCTGGCCCAATGCTTTCCCGGCCAGCACAAATGCCCATAGCACTTCCACAACTTTCAGCTGATGTGGTAGTACCAGAAACACAGTTCCTGCTTCAGCCCCAGTGGTAGCAGGTGGAATCTGCCAACGGATACAGCCACAAATGCGCCGGCAAAACATTACTTCATCAAACACCACGAGAAACCAGAGCAACAATTCAGAGCAGAAGGAACATGACACTTCTCCAGAAACTGACCCTGAAGTCACAGAAATTTACAATCTCAATGGCAGAGGATTCAACATAGGTGTCATAAAGAAACTCCATGAGTTACAAGAAGACTCAGAAAGTTCAATGAGCACAGGAATAAAGCAGGTATAAAATTAATGAGAAGAGTTAATACTTCACCTGAGAGATGGAAACTAGAAACAAAAATCCAAGCAGAAATTCTGGATATGAAGAACACAATAAGTCACATAAGAAATAATCTAGAATTCTTAATAAATAGAGCTGACGGGGGCCAGCCCAAAGGCGTAGTGGTAAAGTTGGTGCACTCCACTTCGGCGGCCTGGGGTTCGCAGGTTCGGATCCTGGGCATGGACATATGCACCGCTCATCCAGCCATGCTGTGGCAGCATCCCACAAACAAAATAGAGGGAGATGGGCACAGTTGATAGCTCAGGGCTAATCTTCCTCAGTGAAAAATGAAGATTGGCAATGGATGTTAGCTCAGGGGCCAATCTTCCTCAGGAAAAAAAAAAAGAGCTGATGTTTGCAGGAAAGAATTAGTGATTTAGAGGATAGACAAATAGAAATCCTTCAGGTGGAGGAGGAGAGAGAACTGAGATTTAAAAAACAATGAAGGAATTTTTCAAGAAAAATCCGACTCAACTAGAAAAAGCATCCTAAGGACCATAGGTATTCCACAGGGAGAAGAGAGGGAGAAAGGAGCCGAGCGTTTCTTCAAAGTAATAATAGCTGAGAATTTCCCAGGCCTCAGGAAGGAACTGGACTTACAAATACATGAAGCCAATGGGACTCCTAATTACATCAACGATAAATGAGCTTCTTCGAGGCACATAACAGTAAAACTGGCAAAAGTCGATGACAAAGGGAGTGACGTCAGCATCCTGGCGGAGTGAGCTCTTCCCTTAGACTCTCCCTGCTGAGATACAATGGAAAGGACACTCATAAATCAACAGAGACATTCAAACAACACAATAGATGTCTGAGAGACCCATGCAGCCATATCTCTGAACGTGGAGGTGCAGGACTGCCCGGGAGGCAGTGGAAAGAGGTAAGGGGAATCTCCTCTACCTCCCCCACTGGCAGACACCTAGGGCGCAGGAGCGCTTGCAGCTCTGAGAGGAGAAGGGGGAGGCGGCAGTCATTCGTGGGAATGCCTTCGCTCTCTGAGTTGCCTCCCAGCCTGTGGGACAGCTCCACTCTGAGGAGGCTAGGCAATCACTGGGCCGTATTCACCAAGCTGAACATCCCAGGAGGCAGAGAGTGAGGACAGAGCAGGAGCTCCTGCGGGCATGTGCACAGGAATGAAAGCGCCCCTCCCCACCTGGCACACAAGTACTGTTGGTCAGCCAGAGCAAGAGACCCCGCCAAGGCGCCGGCACACATATGTGTAAATCAGCGGCGTCCAGCAGTCAAATGCAGATAGGCTCCGCCAGCATAACTTCCAAAGGACAGACACAGCTGCCAGGGAATGGGCAGGCTCGGAATACACAGGTCCTGCCACCACCCAGAGGCAGAAGGTGGAATTTGTAACCTGATACTACCACTCTGGGATGGATCAAATCCACAACAACCAATAGTATGAAAGTGTATACTAAGACACGAGACCAGAAGTAAAATGACAAACACCCAGAAATCAATCCTGAGGGCACCGCTATTTACAATCTAAATGACAGAGAATTCTCAATAGTTATTATGAGAAAACTAAAGAAGTTACAAGAAAACTCAGAAAAATTGTTCAAGGAAATCACGAACAAAATTAACGACCAAGGGGAATTCTTGACAGAAGAGATCGAAACTATCAAGAAACATCAATGAGAAATGTCAGAGAGGAAAAACACAATGACTGAGATAGAGAAAAATCTGGAGTCCTTAAATAACAGAGCTGAAATAATGGAGGACAGAATAAGCAATTCAGAGGACAGAAATATAGAAATGCTTCAGATGTGGGAGGAGAGAGAACTAAGAGTAAAAAGAAATGAAGACATTCTCCGAGAAATATCTGACTCAATTAGGAAATGCAACCTAAGGATCCTAGAAATTCCAGGGGGAGAAGAGAGGGAGAAAGGAACACAGAGCTTGTTCAAAGAAATAATAGCTGAGAATTTCCCAAACCTGGGGAAGGAACTGGAATTACAAGTAAAAGAAACTAATAAAATTACTAATGACACCAGTCTAAAAAGACCTTCTCCAAGGCATATATTAGGAAAACTGGCAAAAGTCAATGACAAAGAAATAATGTGAAGGGCAGCAAGGCAGAAGAAAAGAATCTACAAAGGAACCCTTAGCAGGCTTTGAGCAGATTTCTCAGCAGAAGGCTTACAGGCTAGGAAAGAGCAGAACGATACATTCAGAAATCTGAAAGGCAAAAACTTTCATCCAAGAATAATCTACCCAGCGAAAATATCCCTCAGATATGATGGAGAAATAAAATCTTTCCCAGATAAACAAAAGCTGAGGGAGTTCCTCGCCACAAGACGCCCACTCCTAAAAGAAATGCTCAAGAAGACCCTCATACCTGAAAAATAAAAAAAGAAAGGGTTGAGAAAGCTGTGAGCGAGGAGATAAATGGCAGACAAAAATGACCATGACTTAACATTACTTTAAAAATGAATTTTCATTTAATTAGCCATGACCAGCCCATAAGGATGGAACAAGAACACTACTTTATAAGTAGAAACATACTAAAATTTCCTCCAAGAAAATCGCTACCTGCTCCCTGACTTTCCCTGATAACACCCTCCCCTTGTCAGTGGGCCAAGGCCTGCGAGGGCTGTGAGTGAGATCATGGGCAGGTCCAGCAGAAATGGGGAGGAGGTGGAAAGGGAAAGTGGGTGCAGCTCAGCTGAGGCTCCAGCCTGGCAGGCAAGAATCTGTGAGGGGGGCCCAGCGCGTAGGGCAGGGGGTGTGTGGGGGATGTCAGAGGAAGGGGTGCACTAGGTCCCTCTTAGTCCTCGAGAGCAGAGGAGCATGAGGCAAGGGACTTTCCTAAAGAAACCGTACAAATCTCTGCCTTGGAGGGACCAGCAAGACCCAGAATCTACGTCCGAGAGCAGGAGGGGTCATGGCCGCCTTTGAGAGTCTGGGGAGAGAGAAGTCTTTGCCTAGTGTGGAGACCGAGACCCAGGCTGTTGGGGGAGATGACTCACACCTGGCTTAGGACTTGGAAGGCTCAGCCTGGGACTGGGTGAGTGGCTTGTATAGCTGGAGGCAGGGACCCAAGAGCTGCCACCCTGATGACCAGCCACCCAGCTCTTATCCTGGCAGGGAGGCAGAGGGACGGGCAGCAGGGCAGGGTGGGACTAGGCCTCACCAGACTCTGGGGCCTGGCCTTCCCAGCCTCCTGCAGAGCTGGGGCTCCAGCAGGTGGCACTCCTACACTCACCCCATTCCATGAATATGCCCCTCCAGGGCTTGGCCCACGTTCCTGGATGCTCCTCCGATGAGGCCCAGGCCCACACCACCCCCAGCACTCCCATTTAGGAGTGGGCCTGAGAGCCTCTCCTCAGTGTTGGGCAGCCTGGGCTGAGCTGTGCCCTCTGAACACACACAGACGGGAGACCCACACAGATTTCTGTGCCACATGCACACCTGGGCTCAGGGGCTCAAAAGGCCTCATGCCCCCCTGCCCTGACCATGCGACCACGGACTGCGGGCTTCGCAGACAGATGAGGTTTCTTCAGCTTGACTCATAAATGCAAGCCCCAAGAATTGTAAGGGTGGCCACTGAAGCCAGTGAAAGCAAGGCCCAAACTGGGCTGCCTTTCTGCCTGTCAGCGAATATCCTGCAGCCCTCCCCAGAAACCCACGGTTACCCCTCAGTTGAGCAGGATGAGAGCTGAGAACAAGCTTGCACCCCAATGGAGCTTGGGACTGGGGAGACCTGGCACCACGGAGAAGGGAACACAAAAGAGCTGCAGTTCCTAGGGTTGAGCGAGGCTGGCCAGGAGCCCAGGGAGCCAGAGCCAAGCCCTGGGTGAGGCTGGGCCTGGACACAGCGGGCCTGAGGCCACCACAGTCAGGGTGGGAGGAAGAGGGAAGGGCAGCCTCCACTGGGACCGTTCGTGTAGAGAACCGGAGCCATGGCCTGCATCGGAGGTCACCTACCTCCCCAGTCTGGGCTGACACGCCCAACGAGGAGCTCCTGCCCCAGCACACAAGCTCGGGCGTGCACGCACAGGCACACAACCTCCACGGGCCCGGGGCTGTTCATCTGGCCCTTCAGCCACATCCTGCCCTCTGGCCCTCACCATATCCTGCTTTCCCCTGGACACAAGGGGGACAGGAATCAGTGTGGTGGTGCCCATCCTCACCTCCTAAGGCAGCAGTTCGGAAACTTCAGGGTGGCAGCATCACACCGGGCACTTTACAAATATTCAGATTCAGATTGCAGCCCACCCCAACCCCGAGTTTTGGAGTCGGAGCCTGGGGCCCAGGAATATGAGAAGGTGGTCCTTGGAGGAACACAGGGTGGTCTGTTAGCAGTGTGAAGGAGAAAATAACCAGAATCATACTGGCTGCATACACTGTGTGCCTACTGTGTACCTGGTGTTGCATGAACCACCTGATTTCATCCTCATAGGACCTGCCAGGAAGGGACCATTATTTCCTCCTCTCAGCCTCACTCACTGCCCATTGGAGGATTCACCGCTTGACATGGTTCCCTCCTCCTCTCTGCCCATACCCAGAGGTCTGCTGGCTCCCAGAGTCTAGGACACCCCACCCCCACCGCCAGACACAGGACTAGAACCGGCATCTGACTCCCCAACAGGAGGGAGTGACCAAGGTGAGACCCACTTGGAGGAATGATGCAGGGTGGACTGTGATGGGGAACACCCCACTCCTCCACTTCACTGTCTTGAGGCCGCAGGAGGGCACACTCCTAGCTGGAGGGCCAGCCCCAACCCATACAGGAGCCTCCTGTGCTGCCAGGCTGGAGCTGGCCAGGCTGGGCGAATTCCCAAGCAGCGCGCGCACCCTGCAGTCAGACAGGGTGGCCGCAGGGCAGAGGCCAGGACTTGTCTAGGCCGACATCCAGGCACTGCCGGGTTTTCTCTTCCCTCGTCTCCAGTCCTCGCTTTGGTTGTTATGGTTTCCCCGTTTGAAGGATGAGAGAAATGTTCAGTGTCTTGCACAAGATCGCAGAGCCAGCCAGTATTGAACCCTGGCTGCCCCCGCCCCGGGTCTTTGTCTCAGCCCCCAGAGGCCCCCTCACCACCCCACTCCCTTGATCCCAACACACAGTGCAGCAGGGCAGCTGTAGGAGGCAGGCAAAGGGTATTTAATGGGCTTTCAGGGGTCTCGGCAGTCCGCCGGGGACTGGGCAAGGATAGGGCTCAGAGAGCCTCCACGTGGGGCTCAGGAGGTGAGGCTCAGGTGCCGGGTCTCCTGGCATCTCCGGGTGCAAATGGGTGAGAGGCAGATCGAGCCTCCTCTGGGGCCTGAGCGGCAGGGGCCACACTGCGCCGGCCGGCGTGGATCTAAACACAGAGTGGAGGAGGTCAGCTCTCCAAAGGTGCCGGCCCCACACCGCATGACCCACCAGCTCGGGAGCAAGAAACTGTCCAAGGTGCCACCCCCACAGGCTGAGCCAAGGGAGTGGGCAGGCACCACAGAACTTCACTGCAGGGGCCCTGCGGGCGGGTATTGTGAATTACCTTCCCCGCGGCAGTCCTATAGCTCCACTGCCACCTGTTTCAAACATTGAGCTTCAGGTTAAAAGTTGCCCGCAAATAAATGAATCCACCCCCCAAAATGATTGCGCACTGGCCTAGTCTCAGTCCTCATTCATGGTTAAGGAAACTGAGGCCCAGAAAGGCTAAGGGACTGGCCCAAGGCCAACCAGCAAGTGAGTGGTGTGGTCTCTTCCCTTTGTTTCTCCAGGGACCCCTGGTGTAGTCTGCAGGCCTGCGACTCTACCTTCAACGCTCCGCTGGCCTATGATCCGCCGCCCTCCAGCTCGGAGTGTTCCAGCTTCAGCACCAGCGAAACATGGAGGGGGGCTTTCCCTAAACCTGTACAATCTTCAGATGCCCTTTCCCAACACGACGGGCGCCTGCACATGTGTGGGCACAAACACACACACACCCACACACACGCCCCTTACCTCCTGGAGGGCTGCAGCCTCACCACTCCCAGGGGGATCCTGCCCTGCTTGGTACAGATCCAGAGGTTGGACCTGGCGGCCAGACCCCAGCCCAGGGAGGGCTTCGGGAATGGGCATGGAAGGGCACGTCGGGAAGTGCAGGTTGCGCGTGGGCACCCAGTCAGGCCCTACCACTCTCTGCAGCCCGACAGCTTCGGCCATGTACCTGGAGAGCAACAAGCCAGATCGAGATGGTCGTGACCCTCCTTGCCTGGTGCCCCTCATCTTAGGGAGGACAAGGCCCAGCGCTCGTCACCACGGGGAGCTGGGGCCTGTCTCATCCAGGCTGCAATGCCCTCTACCCCATTTCTTGGGGCAAGAACCCACAGAGGCAAGGAAGTGGGGCCTCCAAATGCTCCCACAAGGCCCTGGGGAAAACCCCAAATCAATAGGAAGAGTGAGCGGAAGGACCTGGGAGCTCTGCTAAGGGGCCGGGCGAGAAGACCCAGCTTCACCCCACCCCACCAGCCCCAGGGCCACCACTCAGGCCTCTGGTTTGCAAACTCACTTGGGTCCCAGCGCTGCACAAAGTGTCCAATACCAGTTTTTGGCACAGCCAAGGTCGAAAGGGTTGTGTCCATGTCGGTATTGGTACTGGAGGGGGCGAGGGTGGGAAGAGGAGCTCAGATCCAGCAGGACTGGGCAGGCCGCCCCCACTGCCCTCCCTGAGCCGGTCAGCTCAGCCCAGGGCTGCAGCAAGACTCCAAGGGCGGGGAAGCCGCAAGGGTCAGCCAAGGCCTCCCCCAACCCACTTCCGAGGAGCTCTCTCCACGCAACCCCTCGCCCCGCACCCCCAACTCCTGCCGCCTCAGGGATCCCTCCACCACCTGGTATCCCCTTTGGCAGCATCCTCCCCCTCCATGTCTCCTTTGGCCACACACATCCTCCTGCTGCCTCCTTCCAAACATGCTTTCAGATCTGCCTTGTTCTATTAAGCTGCTGCAAAGACAGCTCCACACCCCGCTCCCCCTACTTCTCTGCTTTCCCACCTCTCATTACTTCCAAACTTGTGCCTTCACTGAATTTCACTATCTGGAACGGCAGTGCTTTCGGGCCCAGTCATATTCCCTAACCAAACTCACATGGCCCCGGAAATCGGGGTTCAAAGTCCTGAGCACCTAGTGCAGTAAAGGTCAAGCCGAAAGTCCAAGTCCTCTCCTGGACACACTTGACCCAGCTCTCGTCCTCCCCGCCCTCCACCCACCAGCCTCATCCCCTCCTCCTCCCCAGCGCAGGCCGACTCTCACCCCGACTTCAAGAGCCCTAGCTACAAAGTGCTGGTCACGACCGAAAGGGCCCAGGAGCACATCCGCCCACCACCAGCTCTCCTGTGTCCCACGCCCCTGTCACAAAGACATTGATCTTCAACACGATTCTCCACCAAAATGAGCCACAACCCCAGCAGGACAGCTGAGCCCTGGGGGAGGAAAATCAAGACAGCTCCAGAATGTCCCATTGTGGCCAAAACCAACACCAACCATTGTGAGATTTTGAGTTCTGTGTCCTTTATGGTGTTTAAAGCATTTAAGGGAAACTAAAAGCTTAAAAGACTTTGATTAAATTTACATTCAAAATTTCAAATTTAGAGGAATATATTTTCATTCATCCGATGTATATGGAGCATAGGAAAATGCTGATTGTTCAGTGCTTCAAGGAATGATAGCTGTTGAAGGAATTTGTAAGAACTGACTAATACAGTAGAGCACCGTGCTCCCCCACGTGGCCCCTCTCAGCTGGGAACGGAAGCCAGCAGCTCTGAGCTTCCCACACTGTCCCCTCTCACTGGCTCCAGACCCGGGTCTCCTGCTCCCATTGCGAGTCTCCAACGCCCTCACCCCTCCACAGGCCCAGAGCAAAGTGGGCGTCTTCTAGTCCCGTCTCCTGCCCAACTCCCTGCTGCCCTCATTCCTCTGCTCTCTCTGTTCTTCCCCAGGGTTTATGGCATCAGGCTTCTCTCTCTCTCTCTCTCTCTCTCTCTCTCTCTCTCTCTCTCTCTCTCTCTCTTTCTTTCTCTCCCAAAGCCGCATGCATTCCTTTGTCTGCAGGTTCACTCGTTTGCTCATAAATATTTTGAGGCTTCAACAATGTTCCGGGCACTGCGCTGGGGACAGAGGACACACCATGAATAACAAAGCCAGTCGTGACTTTCAGGGTGGAGAGGGCAGCTGGGGGTGGCAGAGCAGCAGGGAGAGGGCATCAGCGAGAAGAGCAGGCAGCCTAGGGCAAGACTCCACGGTGCAGGCCGAGGAGCATCAGCCAGGAGAGCAGAGGGAGCGGGACCCCGAGAGCCTGGGGCAGGGCCATGGCAGGTGCGCCTGCTCCACATGGGGCTGTGTGCGGCCAGGAAAGATCAGTCTGAGGACTGCCCGCTGGCTGTGGCCTCGTGGAGAGCGCAGCATCACCGTGACAGTGAGGACAGAGGCTGAAGTGGGATGAGGAAGGTGAAGAACGATGCTAGTGAGCACAGCCAACTCTGTCAGAAACTCCGGCTGTGCCGAGGGGAGAGTAGGACAGTTGGAGTGGAGGCCTGTGACGTTAACGGAGATTGGCTTTGTTTGTAAGATGAGAGAGACATGAAGACGTGGCAATGATGGTGCCAAGGAACGGTAATAATAACAACAACAAAGTCTAGGACACTTACTTGTACCAGCCATTGTGCTATGTGTCTTACACATATTGACCCATGCGGCCTCCTTTTACCGATGGGGAAACTGAGGCACCAGGTGGCCAAGCAGTACTCCGAAGAGCTCCATGCTGGCCTGTTGTGGAGCTGGGAAGTGAATTTACATGGTCTGGCTCCAGAGCCCTTACTATGAACCACTAAGCAAGTGGCCCAGCAGAAGCTGCGGTCAGGGGATGCAGGCGGGAAGGGAACGAAGTGGAGGTGTGTGAAGGATGCCTGAAATGGGATCTGCAGGTGACGGGAAAGAGCCCTGCCTGGTGAATCACAGAGTGCAGACCCCAGTCGGGCTTCTTAAGGGTGGAGACCCCGGACTGGGAGAGCCCCATGTGGAGCAGTGCAGGGGGGGCAGGGGTTAGGTCCCGACCCGAGGCTGAAGAACCATAGGATGTGGGAAGGGACAGTGCTGCCCAAGAGAGGCTGAAATGATGGACTGAGGATGGAGAGAGAAGGCATGCAGACCACAGGGGGCTGATGAGGAAGGGATGAGCAGAGGCGTCACAGGGGAGCTGTGAACCAAATACGGGGAGCAGCGATGGAGTGGTGATGGGAAGGATGGGAGGAGGTGGGCACAGAGGGCTCCTCTGTCCTTTCAGCTGCCTCGGTGTCTCCAGCCCCTCCCTCATCACTGTGGCCCACTACAGTCTTCCTAAAAAAGCCTTTCCTCAAGTCCCTGTCCTGCTGAAGGAAACCCACGGCAAGGATCTCCACTTTTACCACTCCACCTGCCACTGTAGCGGAGGGCCGAGACAGTGCAGGAAGACAAGAAAAAGAAACAAAGCCAGACACGTTGGAAAGGGAGAAATGAAACTGTCCTTATTCACAGATGACATGAATTTTGAGGTAGAATCAACAAAAAGGCTACTAGAACTTATAAGTCAATCTAGAAAACTTCCAAGATCCGAGACAAACATACAAAAGTCCACTGTATTTTCTAACAATAATAAGCAAATGTAAATTCAATTTTGCAAAAAATTTATAAGAGCACAAAAAACAAGGAAATACTTAGAAAACATCTAACACAAGGTATGCAAGCTGTATATGCTGAAAACTACACAACACTAAGGAAAGACATCAAAGAAGACCTGAATATGGAGAGCTATCCCATTTCGTGGATTAAAAGATCAATACCGTTAAAAAGTCCATTTTCCAAAGCGGTCTATAGGTTCAATGCAATGCAAGTGAAAATCTCAGCAAACTTAGTTCTAGCAATTGACAAGCTGATTCTTAATTGATATGGAAAATCAAAGGAACTAGGATAGCCACAAGAACTCTGAAAAAAAGAACAAAGTTGGAGCTCTCACATTGTGTCATTTCAAGACTTCATAGAAAGCTACCAGTGAAGATAGTGTGGTAGTGGTAAAAAAAGAGACAGTTCAGAAATACACCCACATCTATATAGTCAATTGATTTTTGAGGAATGTGCAAAGGCAACTCAACAGAAAAAGGACTGTCTTTTCAACAAATGCTCTTGGAACAACCCACACGCAAAACTATCAGTCTTGACTCATACCCTGCTTCATATCCAAAATTTAACCCAAAATGAATAGGAGGCCTAAAGAGAAAACCTAAAACTATAAAACTTCTAGAAGAAAACATAGGAGAAAATCTTGGTGACCTCGGTTTAGGCAAAGATTTCTTAATTACAACACCAAAACACAAGCCATTGAAGACAAAACTGAAAATGCACTTGATCCAAATTTAACACTTCTGATCTTGGACAAACACTGGCAAGAAAAGAGGGCCACAGGCTGGGAAAAGACTGCAAAACACACAGCTGAATCCAGCAGATAGGAAGAACTCTTTAAATTTAATACTAAGAAAACAACATAATTTTTTGAATGGGCAAACGATTGGAACAGACATTTAATCAAAGATATACAGATGGCAAATAAGAACATGAAAAGATGCTCAACAGCATTAGTCACTAGGAAGATGCAAATTCAAACCACAATCAGATACCACTACACGTTTCTTAGACGAGCTACAACGGAAAGTCAGAAAACAAAAAAAGGTGACAATGCCAAATGTTAATGAGGATGCAGAAGCAACTGGATTTCCCATGCATTGCTTTTGGGAATGCAAAAGGGTACAGCCATTTTGGAAGACAATTTGGCACTTTCTTATCAAGTTAAACATTCAGTTACTGTATAACCCAGCAATGCCACTCTTAAGAAGTGACCCAAAGAAATGAAAACTTATCTTCCCATGCCTGTACACGAATGTTTATAGCCACTTTCTTTATGATCACCAAAACCCAGAAACAACTCAAATATCCTTCAGTTGGCAAATGGATAAGTAAGCTGTGGTACATCCATATGAGGGAATAGTACAGAGCAAGAGAAAGGAGGAAAGAACTCCTACGGGCAGCAACGTGGAGGAATCTCAAACGCATTATGCTAAGTGCAAGACACCAGACTCAAAAGGCTAGGATTTATCCACACGAGACTCTGGCCAAGGAAAGACAAGAGGGATAGAAGACAAATCAGTGGTTGCCAGGGGCAACAAGTATGGGGAGAAACCGACTACAAAAGGGGCTTCAGAGAATTGTGGGGGGTGATGGAACTTTTCTAAATCTTAATTATGGAGGTGGTTGCAGAACTGGATGCATTTGTCAAAACTCCTATAACTGGGCACTAAAAATGGGTGAATTTTACTCCATGTTGAAAAAAAGAAAACCTGTCCTGGCTTCCAGGTTTCCACCGCACCAAGAGAAGGCTCCAGCTGACTTTCGTGCCTTTTCCATCTGGCCCGAGCCCAGCAGTCCATTTGATTTCCCATCCACTTTCTGCTCCAATTACAACTGTCTCCTCAGCATCCTCAACATTCCACAAACTTTCCGGCTTCCTGCCTTTTGCAAGCTCTGCCCTCACCTGCAATGCCCTTCGCTTCTGCCTTCTGCCCCCAAACCCTCTACACCGCGGTCCTCTCTGAACTCTCCATTCCCTCTGAGTCTGCGCTGCACAGCACAGGGCAGGCCCTCTCTCAATGTGCACGGGCGTCGGGCGGGAGTTTCTCTGACTTCAGCTTCCTTATCAACAGGAGCGCAGGATGGGGCCTTGCTCACCTCCATGCCCGGCCTTCAAAATAATGGACGCGTGGCCTAGCACTCACTAGGCCCTGGACGCAGTGCACCTGGGAGGGAGAGGGACCCCCGAGCCCCTAGAGGAGGTGAGATCTGAGCTGAATCTGGGCCTCAAGGCCTCACGAGGCACCTTCAAGGGAGGTCAGGCCATGAGGACCAGGGCGGGGGAGAAAGGGCGGAAAGTGTGGAGGGCCTGAAGGCCCAAGGTGACTGCCCAGAGACCGCTGTCGTGGCGCCCCCAGAGACCCGCTGCACCTTGTCCTCGTGAGGAGCGCTGGGCGGTGCTCACCGACCTGGCCTTCATCAGCAGAAGCACCAAGAGAGGCACCAGGAAGCCGGGCGGCGGGGACCACTACGACGATGCTGCCCACGAGCCAAGGAGCTGCGCCCCAATGGTCCTCCCGGCCCGGCCCTCACCGCGACTCCGGCCCTGACAGACCCGCGCACGACCAGCCAGTCCATCCTCTCCCCACCCACCAACCCCTGGTAAACCTCACCCCACCCTGCCCACCTGGTCTCCGTGCCACCCTCAGCGCCCTCCATCCAAGACCCCGCCAGGTTGCCCACTCCGCGCAGTGCCTCTTAGCCCCACTCATCACCCAGACCCCACCACCCTCCCCTTGTCCAGACTGGTCCTCCCCAGGGGGTTTCTCTCTAACCCCGCCCACCACTCGCCCGCCGCCGGGACCCCGCCCTTCGGCTGTCCCCGCCCTGCCCACTGCTCCCCAAGTGGACCCTGCAGCCTGGCGGATACGCGATGACCTTGTCAATGGAGAAGGGCAGGTGGCTGGTGCGCAGGAGGAAGACCATGCAGGTGACAAGCATGGAGCCCAAGTACAAGCACAGGCACAGGAGGAGCAGGATGAACAAGCCCAAGTTCCGGTGACCTATGCAGTTGTTCACCCACCTGCAGTGGTGGTCGAAGTCCTGAGCGAGAGGGAGAGGGGGCAGCGTTCCGGACACCAGAAGAGGACAGGTCAAGCTCCCCGGGCCAGGCCTACAGCCAGCCGTGGGGCCCTTGGGCATCTAGTGTCAGCCAGCCCTGGGGTAGGACAGAGGTGCCTTTCCTCCCCCTGGCCTGACCAGGCTCAGCATAGATGTGGATGCTCCTGGGCGTGTCAGCACCTGGGTCGGCAGGGGCCAGCCTCCCAGGACAGGTGCAGGCAGGGAGGCAGTGAGCTGCATGAGTGACCAAGAGTGGCTGGGAGTTACTGCCACCCTGGGCCTTAGCAGTCCGGGAAGTGGTTTGAGGCCTGCTGCTGGTCCCCTGTGCAAGTGGGCCTCCTGGTCCCAGGCAGGTGCAGAGCGGGTGGGGGTGTGGGCCAGAAGGGGGCAGATGAGAGGGGCGCTCACCTCCACACAGATGTTGCACCAGGGGCAGTGGTAGGTCCGCCGCGGGCGGTGGAAGCCGCACTGTGGGCACCAGTGCAGGCGGAAGGCTATGTGCTCCGCCCAAACCCCAGGCACCGTCCTGGGGCACTGTTCGCTGGAGCCTGGCATGGGAAGAGGATTGGGCAGCAGCAGGAGCCCCTCATCACACTGCTGCCGCCGGGGTGAGCGCCGCCCCGCAGCATCACTGGGCTCAGGCAAGGAGGTGTGCAGGGGAATCCTAGTCCGCACTGAGGAAGCTGACCAAACTCAGAGAGGCTGGCAGTCCAAGGGAAGGTAGACTTCCAGCCAGAGGAGTTCTGTGAGAACACAGGCCTTTGGAACTGTCATTGATGTAAGGAGTGTGTGCAGTGGGAAGGAAGAAGACACAACTGAGTGGTTGCCAAGAGCTGGCTTCTCTTCCCAGCCTGCCCTGGCCTTGCCTCCAAGGCAATTGGAAAGCCTCCAGAATGCTGTCGTACCGCATCTCGGTGGCTTGGGAATGAAGCAACAGAAGCAGGGCCCAAGTGAAGGGGATGTGGGGTGACGGGGTCTTGAGGCCCGAGGAGGGGACAAGGGAGGAGCACTTTAGGAATCATCCCTGCATGCAGGACCCTTTAGGTGCTACCTCCTTCTCCCCGGGGCCCGAGAGCTCACCTTGGTGCAAGATACCAGGGTCGGAGATGTTTAGAAACATGAGAATGCCGAAGGTGAGGACGAAGAGTGGTCCTGTGAGCATGGGAAAGGCCCACTCCCCATTCTGGGCCAGCCATCTGCAACTGAGACCAGAGCAGGACTCAGCGCTGATCCTGGAGTCCCAAAGCTCCTCAAGGACTCACTCCACCTGGTCAGGACTCACAGACCTCAAAGCCTGCTCTAAATAGCCAGGGCAGTGACAGACCCAGAGAGGCTCCACCAAATGTCACCCAATACTCCTAGCCACCAACAGCTCCCAAAGTCACCAAGCACTCTATGCCTCTGTGCCTTTGCACATTGGTTCCCACTGCCTAGACTATCCTCCCTTCCCTGACGCCTCTTCTGCACTTCCCCTGTCCGGACTCTCATGATCTGTCTTCCTTTCTGACTCTCTGTAAGAAACCTGCCGGCTTGTGTGGGAGACTCACGGGAAACCAAAGAAGAGTCCGCTGACAGCGACCAGCAGGACTCCACTGAAGGCAGCGAGCAGGCTCGGGACGAGCCAGGGAATTGGGACCTGAGGCGGGGGATGGCGCCCCTCCGTGAGGGGCTTGCCATCCTCCCAGAGCCGCATGGCCGGACCTCTGGTGCCCACAGGCTCCCTCCCTGATACTGGCTCCGAGAGCCCTATGTTCCCAGCGAACGCTGAGGCCATAGTGAGCTCAGAAGCCACAGCCCAGGGTGGAAGGCAAGAAGTCCCAGTGTGACATCACAGAGGACGAGGAGAATGTGGACTAGGGGCTCTGCAGCCTGTGACTGTCACTTCCCACAGCAACCACCCCACCCCCACCCGTGCTGGGGACTGAGAGGTCCTGCCCCTGTGAGCTTGGCTTGCACACCACATGAGATTACACAAACACATGGGGAGAAGGAGGGGATTCCAATCACCCTCTCAGGCAAAGTGCCCATAGAAGCCAACAGTGCTCATTGCTCATCTGTCTGCAGTTTTTCCTTTGGACTCTTTTAAAATTATACTTTGGGGGAGGGGGCAGCAAAATAATTTCTGCAGGCTTCCTCATTTCCAGGCTTTTCATGACACAATTCTGGTCGATGAGATATAAGTGGATGTGTGTTCAGGGTTTCTAGAACAGCTTTTGCCTTCCTGATAAAGGGGGAAAGGACACAGTTGGCACAGCTCTGTTCCTTCTTCCTGTCTTGAACCTAGATGTGCTGGCCCGGGGGGCCCCTTTGACCCGTTAGCCAGCCCCTCAACAAGCTACACAGACAACATGTGAGGACCTTGTTGAGTCACTGCCCCAGCCTTGACTCCTTCCCCCTGAGCTGCGTATTATTTGAGAAAATAACTGGCTTCTCTCTTACGTGCAGCTGACAGTTGTCATTCGTTTTAGCCACTGAGCGTCTGAACCCCTCTGTGTTTGGAAGATTCCCCCAACTGGGACCCAGGGGCCACCAATGAGCCTCAGAGCTGCTACCACCAACCGCCTGGGGAGTCTTGGCCGACAGGCAGCCGCCGCACTCATTTTCAGAGCTCCTGCGTGTTGAACTGTGGTGGCCATTTTGGAGGTCACTTCAATTTCAACAGTGATTGTATTACTCTTGGACATGGGCAAAATATGTATTTCCAAGGTTCCTGCTTTGCTTTAAAAGCTTAGGCTCATAGTGAATGGGAGTAATTGAACTAGAACATTCTGAGAAAGTTAATTTGATTAAAAACAGAGAGCAGGGGACGGTCCTGTGGCGAGTGGTTAAGTTCGACGTGCTCTGCTTCGTCGGCCCAGGCTTCAAGGGTTCGATGCCGTGCACAGACCCACACCGCCTGTCAGCCTGACTGTGGTGTCGACCCACATGCAAAAGAGAGGAAGATTGGCACAGTTCTTCGCCCAGGGCTAATCTTCCTTTTTGCTTCCTTAAGCAAAAAAAAAGAGGCAGATCGGCAGTGGATGTCAGCTCAGTGTGAATCTTCCTCAGAACAAAAAGAAGACAGCACAAGTTCCTCATCAACTCACAATGATTGTTACTTTTAGTTTCTTGTCTATAGAAATGTTATGTTTCTTCCTGATGTTCAAATTAAGAGGTTGAAATCAATGTAGAAGAATATTGTCTTATAATTTGCTTGATAAAATTATATTTTAAAAACTAAAGTTTAAAACTTTAGAATTTTCATTTGTCAGAATTTTGTATAACTCTATATTTCTATGCACATTTAAAATACCTACATACGGAGAGATATTAAAAACTTTTAAAGGTATATGTATAACAGAGAGAAAGAATTGGTAGCCTGCAAGAGAAATGACCTTTGAATAACAGTCTGTTGTCAACACGATACAGTAAAAAGTCCTTATTTGCTTTCTGCCTATTCCACCCAGTGGTAGACAGTCATTATCTCAGCGAAAACCTAAGTGAGTCATCTGAATGGGGTCTATTCACGGACATGCTTTTTTGCTGTTTTGAGACATGTTATGACCATAGACAATTCTAAACAAATTAGGAGAATGATAGGAGAGTCCTCACTTCTAACAAAAACTGAAAATGCTGAATGTTTGTTATGGTACCTTCTGCTATGCCATGTAAAGGGCTGTTAGTCTGATGAATAATACGGCCCGCACTATGACCCTTACTTATCCTCAGGCACCTGGACTCATATAGAGCAACAGCTCTCTGATGTTGCTGTTTTCTGACGCTGAGCTCCAAATTCAGAAGAACAAAATTGACCTTGTGTCTTTTTGGCTGCTAGGTACACCACAGGCTGGCTCCACCATCTCAGAACCCATGACACGGCACTCTCAAGCATCAAAGAATGTGAAAAACATAGAGATAGAACGAGCGTGCTCCATATTTTCTTCGTGTGCTCAATGACATTCTAAGCACTGCCTTACTTATTGGGCCCACATTGTGGGGTAAACTGATAAATTAGAAAGATGATTTCATGTCGGTTTCCTATTGGTAAAGTGTTATCAATGTGAATAAGTTTTCACTAATTTGGATCCTCTTGCAGAGTCAGGAAGAGCACATTTGAAGTCAAGTGCACGGCCCAACACAGAGACTGTCAACAAACTGGCCTCTAGGAATATATATATATATGTTTTTGGAGAGGAAGATCAGCCCTGTGCTAACATCTGCCAATCCTCCTTTTTTAAATTTTATTTATTTTTTTGCTGAGGAAGACTGGCCCTGGACCCACATCCGTGCCTGACTCTCCACTTTATATGGGACGCCGCCACAGCACGGCTTGCCAAGCGGTGCGCCGGGTGCGCGTCGGGATCCGAACCGCGAACCCTGGGCCGCCGCAGCAGAGCGCACGCACTGACCGCTTGTGCCACCGGGCCGGCCCCATAAGAATATTTTATTCCTTGGTTTACAACACTTATGTCAATTGGCAGCCATTGTGGCACACGCTTTACATAACAGATTCCTCAGTGTTTTCACTGCCCATTAATCCATTTTCTCCTCAGATTAATTACCAGTTAAGTCTTCATGGAACAATTACAGGGACCCATGCACTTATGTACCTCACCCCCATAGAGACTGCACTCTCCTCCATCTGATAATGTTGGCCTCTGTAAGAAGTTGCCCTGCCTTGTCATCAACACGTGCTTTCTCTGCTCCCTTCATTTTTGCCTGAAGGTCCCTGCCAGAAGCTACTGGCCAGAGATTAGGTCTTCTGGAAGAAAATCAGAGAAGTGCAGCCTGAGAGAGGGATACAGGGAACAGCTCCATGCTTACAGCCTTCCTAGAAGAAGCTGATGTGCCCACCAGAGCACACACCGGGGGGATCTGACACTGGGGACTCCAGGACTCCAGGGTCCAGCAACAGATGACTTGAGGAACACAGATTGTTGAGCCTGGGTTGACACAATGAGAATTCACAACATATGACTGAGTAACGCCCATGAGGGAAATCTGACGGTGCCTATTTGTTTCAGAATTTGTGGCTTCTTGTTTCGGAATTCTGTGGACCAGTTTTACTGTTTTCTTCTCTGATGAGCATACAATAAGGTCCCTTTTTATACTTTGTGTTCCGTCTCCAAACCCTGAATTTCACAGGCTATGACCATGACTATGACAATGGTCAAACTTAGCTGACTATTGCTGTTTAATTTAAATCTTTCCTTCATTGACATATTCATCCAAAATATATGGAAAGAACGATCCTTTTTGAAAGAGCAAAAATACTTCTTCACCTGGGCCCACCTATCGGAATCCGGGCACGGATGATAAGGCTTCCTCCACACTATCACGGTGAGGCTGAATATGGAAAGCTGTGAGTTACAGCTGAGAATTACAAGCTAATTAATTCTCAGGAAAACTTTACAATCATGCCCTAATAAGTGGAATCCAGGGGAGTGCTTTTACACAAATTGAAGCTTGGGACTATTCCAGCTGCCCTGTGAACCTTCTGAGAAACATTTAAACTGTGATGTGTAGAGAACTCCACTTGTTAGTGTCATGATAACTCTACAGGAACTTGAACATACATTTACACACAGACGCTCAGGAGGCTGCTTAGATACACACAGTGCCTTTACTGAGTCCCTGTATTGATCACGGCAATGTCATTATTGTCAAAGTTTCCATAAGAACTAGTTCTCTTACCTAATTGAATACATCAAATCTGTTATCATGCCCATGACTGAAATGTCACTTCTAAAAACAAATTTCATTTAATTAGCGATGACCAGCCCACAATGAGGGAACGAGAACTATACTTTATAAGTAGAAACATGCTACAAATCCCTCCCAGAAAAATGGTACCTGTCCACTGGCTTTATAGACGGCACGTCAGGAACATTGGACAGTGTGGGGCTCTCAGAGAACACCTGGAGGTTTCTCACTACATGCCTGTAGCGACTGGCAGCAAAACCTGGAGGAGAAAGCACACTTGATCTCGACCTTGGAATACACAAGAAGATAGGTTCAGCAAAAAAATATATCTGGAATTGGGGAAGCATCTAAGTGACTCTCCAGGCAGAGTTTAATTCTCTAGTCTTAGGGTCTTACAGCTCTTGATCTCTGGCCAGAAATCAAGGAGGTCTTTGGGTGTCTTTACTTACACCTCTTCCTATTTTACATAAACAAAACAGCCCAAACAGAACACGACATGCACAAGTTGAAAGCCCAGGTCCTCCCAGCACATGAGCTGCCACCGCTGCCCTGGTCGCTGTGAGGTTTCCTTTCGATATCATTGCCTAAGGGAGGAAACAGGCATAAACAAACAATATCAATGTGTGTAAAAATATAGCTGCTAATTGTGATTATGTATGTCTTCTAAAGATTAATTTACATTCATGATAATTTCCTAATTATTCCTAATTTCCACTTCCTATAAGAAATGTAAAGAGGTAACATGTTCAATTAATGATATTGACAAAACAATACAAAACAAAATACCACAGCTGAGATGGAACTTGAAATACTAGCTCAGTGAAAAAGAGGTATTGGAAAAAGTTGTGTGAAAACCCGGTCCGGGACATTTTGCCTGTGATAAATCGCTAGCTGCTCCTGGGGAACAACTAGTGTGCTTGATCAAATCTGGTAGATTTTAATCAGATTAAGATTTCTTCTACGCAGTTACCAAGAGGACCCAGCCAACCGTCAATCAGAGGTCACATTGTCTTGAACAAGACATTTATTTGACCCCTTTCCTTCTTTTTCTTTCATTCTTTTCTTTCTTTCATTTCCTTCCTCCCTCTCTCTCTCTTTCTCTCTCTCATTCTCTCTTCCTTTCTTCCTATTAATGTCTTTGAGAGAACTCTTCGAATTGGACTGCTTAGACTCCTCTGTCCTTGCAGCAAGTTTCAAACGAAACTTGCACGCATGCTGGTAGCCCATTTGTAGAAAAAGTTGTACTGTTGTACTGTCTACAATAATTAGACACCACAACCTCCTGGTTTTCCTCCTCCTTTATTTGCTGCTCTACCTGAGTCTCCTTTGCTGATGCTCCCTCCTCTCTGACCTCTAAATATTAGAGCATCCCGTGCTCTTCTCCATCTCTACTTCACTTCCTAGACCATCTCATGTGGTCCATAGCTTAACTACTCTCCATCTGCTTTCAGTTCCCAAATTAGTATCTCCAGCCCTGTCCTCTCCCCTGAACTCCAGACTCATCCTTCCACCTGCTCAGACGACATCTGCACTTGGTGTCTAACAGGCATCTCACATTTCACCTTTCCAGACTGAATCCCTGGATTCCTTCCTCCAGAAACCTACTCCTCCCTCAGTGCTGTACGTCCCAGGAATTAGGACCATCATTCACCCTCCTGTTCAGATCAAACCCTTAGAGTCACCTGACTCCTGTCTCTATCTCATGTCCCACCTCCAGTCCATCAGCTCGACATTCAAAACAAAATCTCACGAGTCCAAGCCATCACCTTCTCTTGCTTGCATATTGCAATACCTTCCTAAGTGACCCGTGCCTCTTCCTCCCTTGACCCTTAATAGATTCTGCTGCAAATAGTAGCCAGTGCTCCTTATAAAGCTTAGATCATGGCCTCTGCTCAGAAGCCTCCAATTGCTTCCCGGCTCACTCACGGTAAAGTCCGCACTCCTTACTGTGGCCTTCAGGCCCTCCCTCATCTGGCCCCACTCACTTCCTGACCTCATTCCTAACACTCAGCCCCTTGCTCACTCCATGCCAACAGGCACACAGCATTCTCCGCTACAAATATTCACAGAGCTGGCTCCCTCACTGCACGGAGTTCTTTGTTCAAGGGGTGCCGCCTGCCATTATCCACATGCCTGCATCTCCTATGATACCCTTAGAATAGATTCCTAACTGTTGGATTTGGGTCAATGAATGTGAACATTTGAAACTTCTTTTGCATAGTTTGCAAGATGCTTTCCTGAAAGTTTGCACACGTTTATACTACCATTGTGAGCATACCCATGCCATAAGACTAAGATTATAATTAAATATTAACATAAAATAATTTCACCAGTTTCATAGATGACAAATGATATGCTGATCTTTTCATTTATATCTCCTTAAATTACTTATGAAATTAAATATTTTTATACACCTGTAGGTCATTTTATTATAGTTGTTTTGTTAATTGCCCTTTACATCTTTTATCACTCACAGTTCAAGTTTATATCTTGTATTTTTCTTTTCTTTATGTGGTAAATAAACATAACATAAAATTTACCATTTTAACCATTTTTAAATGAGCAGTTCTGTGCCATTACGCTCATTCACATTGCTATGTGACAATCACTACTATTCATTCCAGAACTTTTTCATCATTCCAAACAGAAACTCTGTACCCATTAAATAATGACTCTCATTCTCCACTACCTCCAGCCCCTGATAAGCACTGTTCTGCTTTCTGACTCTATGAATTTGACTACTCTAGGTACCTCATACAAGTGCAATCATAGGATATCTGTCTTTTTGCGTATGGTTTATTCCACTTAGCATAATGTCCTCAAGATTCGTCTCTGACATTTAGCAGTCCTGAAAGTTGGTATGTTGTAGCATGTATCAGAACTTCCTTCCTTTTCAAGGCCCAATAATATTTCGTTGTATGCATATGCCATATTTGCTTTATCCATTCATCTGTTGTTGGACATTTAGGTCCTTTCCACCTTCTGGCGATCGTGAGTAAAGCTGCTATGAACAAGAGGGTAGAAATATCTCTTCAAGTCCCTGCTTTCAATTCTTTGGGGTACATAGCCAGAAGCGCAAGATCTGGATCGTATGGTAATTCTATGTTTAATTTTTTGAGGAACGGCCATATGATTTTCCACAGCAGCTGCACCGGTTTACATTCTTGTCAGCAATGCGCAAGGGTTCCAATTTCTTCACATCCTTGCTAACACTTTCTGTTTTCTTCTGTTGCTGTTTTATAGCATCTATCCTAATGAGTATGAAGTGGTATGTCATTGTGCTTTTGATGGAAGTGTTGGGTTTTTATTTCTGATTTACAGGAGCTCCTTTCTTTAAAACTTTTGGCACTGTTTATTGCAAATATATTCCTGGTTTGTTCTTTGCCTTTTAATTTTGTGTGCAATTTTGAATATCAGATTTTGTTGTTTTTCTGTAATCAAATCTATTGATATTTCCTTAGCATCATCTTACCTTTCTTCTAAGTCTTTCCCTCTCCTTCTCTCTGATAAATATTTACTTATACTTCTTATTTTCTTTGTCATTTAAATCTTTAATCTATCTGACATTAGGTAGTGGTAAGACATAAGGTAAAGGTCTAATCGTGTATGTCACTCATGTCATCACAGTAAATTGTTCCAGCATCATTTATCAAGTAAGCTTTCCTTTTCCTCTTACAACAGTTACTAAGTTCTTCATATATGCTAAGATCTGTGGGTGGCCCTGTGAGGTGCCTCCCAGACCCCAGTCCTGGAAGGCAGAATCTATCCCCCAGCTGCTGGAAGACAGCCTCTGCTTTGAGGGTAGCCTCCTCGAAAGAAAATTCCCTCACCCAAGGTCCCGCCTCCTTCAGGGGAAGTTTGTTTGCATCCAGGGACTGGTCAACAGGAGAGTTTCAAGGCCCAGCCACTTTGCCCCAGTGCAGGACAATCCTGAAGGGCCATCCCAGCCCCCAGGTGACCTCTGGGTTACCTCAGGCTTTTGTGGGGCCCTTACCACAGATGGACTTCTCCCTCTGCTCAGGCCCGCTTCCTTCCCTTCCCTTCCCTTCCCTTCCACAGGTGTTGATCCCAAAATCATTGCCTAATAAACATTCTGCAGGCTACTCTTTAGAATCTGTTTGGGGACTTCTCTTTCATTAATTTACTGAAATTAGCACCATGTATTTCGGTGTTTGTAGTTGTAGAATTCAGGGGGCTTTTTGCGTTCTTAGTTGTCAACCTCTGAATCCCTAAAGTTAGCATGTTACGTAGTAAACAAAAACACCAGAACGCAAAAATATTCACTCATGAACAAGAAATGAGGCCCCACCCAAACATCACCTTTCACTCAAAAGTAGCATCTTCATTTCCCATCTCAACTGCAATGTAAAACAATGCCAAGTGCAGGTGTAACGAAAACTTACTGCAAAGTGAAATTTAAAATCTTGCAAAAGAAGCAGAATTTAATGATGTTTATAGAAGTGATATTAGAATACCATTGAAGTCACCCAAACGGCCATGAACCGATAAGGAGCTAGTCTAAAACAGCTAAACGTTGAAGAAGGGACAACATGGTAGGCTCTTCAGAAAAGAATGGCCTATGGCTTCCCTGGTAAATTCTCAACACATTAAAGAATGAACACTCATCCTTCTCAAATTCTTCCGAAAAACAGAAGAAGGAAGACTTTATCCAATTCATTCTAGCAAGTCAGTATCCCCATAACACCAAAGCCAGATGAAGACATCACACACATACAAACTGCAGACCAGTATCCTTCATGGATATAGATGCAAAAACCCTCAACAAAATACTGGAGAACTGAAACCGGGGCATATTAAAGGATTACACACCAGGATCAAGTAAGATTTAGCCCAGGAACGCAAGAGTGGTTCAACACACAAAAGTCAATCAACGTACTACACCATATTAACAGAGTGCAGGGAAAACACAGCATGATCATCTCAATGGCGAATAAGCATTTGGCAAAATCCAACACCCCTCTGTGATGAAGACGCTCACACACCAGGGATAGAAGGGAACTTCTTCAACCCCATAATGGGCATTGATGAAAACCCCACAGCTAACATTGTATTTGATGGGGAAGGACTGAAAGCTTTCCCCGTAAGATCAGGAACAAGGCAAGTGTGCTTGCTTTTGCCATTTCCATTTAACACTGTGCTGCAAGTTCTAGCCAGAGCAGTTAGGCAAGAAAAACAAACAAAAGCATCCACACTGGAAAGGAAGAAGTAAAACTATATCCATTTGCAGATGACATGATCTTGTATATAGAAAACCCTAATCAATACACACACACCCACACCCACCCACCCACCCACACACACACACACACAGAGCTAACAAATGAGCTCAGCGAAGCAGCAGCATTATTCATAGTAGCCAAAAACAGGGAAACAACTCACATGTCCATTAGATGATGAGTAGATAAAACAAAATATGACATATCCGTATGACAGACTATTATTCAGCCATGAGAAGGAATGAAGTACTGATACATACTATGACATGAATAAACCTTGAAAACATGCTCAATGAAAGAAGTCAGATGCAAAAGGCCACATATTGTATGATTCTCTTTAGATGTACCATCCACAAGAGACAAAACCGTACAGACAGCAAGTAGATTAATGGTTGCCAGGGGATGGGAGGAAGGAGGAATTGGGAAGTATGAGGCTTCTTTTTGGGATGATGGAAAGATTCTGCAATTAGATTAATGGAGATAGTTGTCCAACATTACAAATACGTTCAAAACCTCTGATTTATGCACTTTAAAGAAGAAAATGCTGAATTTTATGTTATGTGAATTTTATCTCAATAAGAATTTGTTGAAAAGAGAGAGCACGGCTTTTAAACATCAAATGATTGAGGAGTCCTGGGGAAAAAACGGTGAATCTCAGGTTTCTTTTGCGTATTTTTATCGGTCAAAAATGACCCTTACACTGAGAAAGCCAAACTGAAGGGATAGGTGTCGTATCACGTTATCATACAATGTTGTGAGGGAAATTAAGGCAAAAACATGAAACGAAGGAAATTGTGTTCTTCTTGGCTCTGAAAACCAGTGTTTTAGAGGTAGCAGTCCAAAACTGTCAAGAGAAGAATTGATTGGCTGGTCCAGCTCGTCCTCTCTTGCCACAGCTGAGTTATGAATGGGCTGGCCTTGAGTCAGGGCATCGCCCTGGACTAGTCATGGGTCACCCTGCACAGAAGATAGCCGCTGAGGGACTTTGGGTGGGGTAGAAGTACCCCGTCACAGCTAAAGTCCTCCCTCTCACCAACACCCTGCCATTCCTCCCGCCATCCTCAGCCATCTTGAGAATTCGCCAGTCTCCCCTGGACCTCAGAGCCCCTACAACCCAGCTGTGGGAGCACTGAGTGTCAGCCCAGCCGCCTCCCTTCCCGACTCCCTCCTGCTCTTCAACTCCCCTCTCTTGCCTCCCCCACCCCCAACTCTGTCCTGAAGAAGTTTTGGAGAACATCCTCAGCACCCTGTTATCGGCTCTGGAGCAGGCTAAGGTTCAGGGCTTTGGCCCATTAAGCTCAAGGCCTCTCGCTGGCTAGAGATGAACCACCCAGGGAGCGCTCTGTGCACATAGTTTGAGGCAGCTGAGTCAGCCTGTGTCTTTGTCAGGGCTGCCAAGGTGATGGACCCTCTGGGGCTCAGTGCCCTTCATTCTTTGTTGTGCCTTTATCCCCACCGCAGGAGGTAATGGGGCCCCTGAGACTCCTGGTTCCCTGCATTGTCCTGTCCCCAGCATGTACTTTAGGGGGAGGCTGAGAGAGGGAGAGGATTCTGTTGACCCTGGGGAGATACTTGGATGTGTTCGCGGACAGGACGAGGGAGTCCTCTTGCTACCACAGCAGTAACTGCTTCCTCTGATCGCATCTACTCCCCAGCCAGGGCAAGAGCCGCCTCTGCTTTCCCAGAATTCACTCTCTTGACCCCCTATGAGTCCTTTCCTTACCATCACAAATCTTCACCCGAACCTCAACAGAGCCCCTATAGCAGGTCCCTTCAGCTCTCTCCATACCTCCACAGCTTTCTATCCAATCTGATGTCATAACCTCTCTGAAACTCAGTTTCCTTAACTGGAAATTGGGAATAAAGATAGTATTTACCTGATAAGAGTGTTTATAAGATTGAAATGAGATCAGGAACATATTGTATTTCACACAGCACCTGGTGGTCCATAAAAGCTTAATACACATTAGCGGCTGCTGTTGCCATGATTTTATTACTTTATAAGTCATGCAACCAATTCTAAGGAGCACTGAGTATCTGTGAGGCCCTGTGCCAGGAACCTAGGGTCACACTCTTTTGCATCAGATAGGTTTAAATCTATTTTGAGAGAGAAGAGAAATCACCAGTCAGTAAAATAGTTCATAAGCATATAATCGGCTTATAAAAATTGTCAGTTTTTCAAAATGTGTCAAAATGCTCAGAAATCTCACTCAGGACCTCTGCCTCTGAAATACAGCCTCCCTCGCATTTGCTGCAACCTTCGCTGCTGTGTGGCTGGATAAGCCCGTCATCTACATGTGGTGGGCCGGGCTTTGGGAAACCCACAAAGGCCTCATCTGGCTTTTCCAGCTGGTCCTCCCTTCCACACGCCGGGCCAACAGCACCAGCACAGCCTAGGCCTCAGCCCTGACTCTCCCATCACCAGGGCACCAGAGCCTGAGCTCCGGACAGGTTCTGGGGGAGGGAGGGTTGCTGTCCAGGAGGTCTTGCAGGGAGGATTGAGAACTCTGTCCCTACCATTGCCCTAGAAGGCTCCTTAGTGGGGGAAGTAGGATCGGGGTGGGCCAGGGGCAAGGGGTGGCCAAAGGCATTTGTGGGAGGGAGGCAGGAGGGACCACACCTAGGGACAGGGAGGAGTCAGGAGCCAGGGAACTCAGCCAGCAGACAGGATCCAATTCCTCCGGGGTGAACTCTGAGAGAGATTCTGGGAACTTGTGGGCACAAAAGGCTCCAAGAGGGAAAGAGCCAGAGGGGAAGACTGGCCACTCCACCTACCTGTGGCCTGAGTCCTCTGGGAAAGGCCAGCAGGCAACAGGGCCAGTGGGAGCCGCCTCCCTCAGGGCCCCCTCCTGCCCACCCCTCCTTGCCCTTCAGTGCCTGCCTGCAGAGCTGGAGAGGGAGAGAAGATCACGCAGTCAGGCAGGACTCAGATAAAACTGGACCCCAGTTCTTTATATATTTTGGAGATTAAGCCCTTATCAGATGTATAGTTTGCAAATATCTTCTCCCAATTGTTAGGTTGTCTTTTCGTTTTGTTGATGGTATCCTTTGCTGTGCAGAAGCTTTTTAGTTTGATGTAGTCCCACTTGTTTATTTTTTCTATTGTTTCTCTTGCCCGGTCAGATGTGGTGTCAATAAACAAACACATAGGGACAGAGATTGGATTGGTGGTTACCAGAGGGGAAGGGGGGAGGGAGGAGGGTGAAAGGGATAATTCGGTACATGTGTGTGGTGATGGGTTGTAATTAGTATTTTGGTGGTGAACATGATGTAATCCATGCAGAAATAGAAGTACAATGATGTACACCTGAAACTTTTACAATGTTACAAACCAATGCTACTGCAATAAACAAAAAATTAAAAAAAAAAAAAAAAACTGGACCGCAGGCGAGTGAGAGCACCAGGCCCTGAGCCAGTAGCCAGTTGATAAGGAGCGGTGGCCCCTATGGCTCTGGCCTGTCCCTCCCTCCCTCCAAGGGCCCTTTGGCTCCCAGCACACAGAGTGAGACAGGACTGATAATGGTCTGGCTGTCCATGAGGTCCTCAGGGACACTGTGGGTTTGGCCCAGTGCATGAGCCCTCGGAGCCTTGGCTTTGCACGCCAACTGGAGAAAGATAGATCCCAGAGGTGGGGACTCTGGGGGACTTGCACAGGACCTGAACAGTTGGGGACCCATCCCTGGTGCTAAGGCTCCTGAGGGTGCTAAGCTCTTTCTCTGAGACCCTGCTCTTTCTCCACAGCCAGCCTCTGGGCTGCTGCCTCAATGGAAGTGGAGAGAATGCACTGTGGGCTTTTTGGACACCACAGCCAGACCTGCCTGTGGCCTGCGTGGCAGCCTGCCTGACACCCTAGCCTGGGCCAATTCTCCCTTCCCTACAGGTCTTGAGGGGAAATGGCCAGGCTTCCTGAACCCAGGAGTGTTTGAGGGGGTGTCAAGTAACTGGTGTCCCTTCTGGTACCCTCCCCCTTCCCCAAGTCCCCATATTCTGAAGGCAGGCTGATGTCTCTCCAGGTACACGGCAGATCTTCTGGACATACTGAAAACCAGCTACAGCATCCCCTCTGCCTGCTTCTCTCTCCCGCCCACCGCAGCCCAGCTTCTGAGAGGTGAGTCAGGGACCCTCCCCAGAGGGAAGTGAAGGGAGGAAATGAGCATCCCAGCGGGAGTCAGGACAGCTGAGAGGAGCTGAGGAGAGGTGGTCCTGAGCTGGCCAGCCTGGAGAGCCTGGGAGGATGGCTGGCCCAGTGTCCGTCGTGGTTAAGGCCTTGGAGAAGAGCAACTCCTCACGGAGCCAGTAGGTCAAAGAAGGGATGTGACAACATAGCCCGGGAGACAAACTTGCATGTGGGGCCTCCCACAGATCCCAGGCTCAAAACTCTCAAACAGGGGACACTGGCCTGGAGCAGTTTTCAGACCCCAGGGCCATCCAGGGACTCAGGACGGTGCCCGAATGATCCAAGCCCCACAGAATCCCCTTGACGCCTGCACAACAGCCTCCTTGGGAAAGGGCCTGTGTCATTCCAGAGGGGTAGCCACTAGCAATAAAATTCTTAAAATGTAGATGAACCTGTGAAAGTATTCTGACCCTGCTGGCCCACTAGATCCTATCACTGAATGCTTTTGAAAATGAGAGGCAGAGGATGGGACTCAGTTTATTCCCTGGACACCTAAGTCATCGACAGTCAAATGAATCTAGCACCTTTATAGCAAATGTGGTTCATATCCACGTTGTATTTTGTTTTCCCACTGCATGATTAACTTCCTCGAAGATGTGGATAAATAGGTGTCTCTATGGTATCCTAAATGCTTTCCCAACCTCCTTCTGATCTCGTCACCTCAAGGAGCAGACGCTCTCTGAACAACAGGATGTGCTCAGCGTGCATCAGGAGGCAGACGTGGACACGGCCTTGGGCAGTATTCAGCCCCGTTTCAGATGCTCTGAACCAGAGCAGATGCCAACTGCCAGAGAGTGTCCAGAGACACCTTGTAGCTGCTCTGTGGTTCGTGCCAGGAGGCAGCTGCCACCTCCAGCTCCAGGAACCCGTTGTTCAGATGGTGCAGCTGGGGGTACAAGTCTTCCCTTGCATCAGTGGTTGTCAACCAGAGGCCATGTTGTCCCCCAGGGGACTTCTGACAAGGTCTGGAGACAGGTTCAGGTGCCATAACTAGAAGGTGCTCCTGGCATGTAGTGGGCAGAGGCCAGGGATGAAGCCTGGAAACAAAGAAAAGCCCCCACAACAAAGAATTATCTGGGCCAGGTGTCAACAGTGCTCAGATTGAGAAACCCTGCCTTACCACGTTGCTTTGCCACAAAGTCTGCAAATAGAAGCACCAAGGATGTTCACAGTAGGGAGACCATTCTGGCTCTGGGCGTCGGGTGAGCTGCCTTGTTCCAGGTGGAACTGTTGGAGTTGGGTAGCAAGTGGAGAGTGGAGAGCAGGCAGTGGGCACGGCTGGGGTGGCCATGGAGACTGAATGAGCAGGCAGGTTCCCCAGACACTGAGGAGATGGATCCGGCAGGAGTCAAGGTCACCGATGGAAAGCAGGTGACAGTTGAGAGGGCTTGGCAGGAAAGCTGGGGCCTGCTGAGCGTCAGGCAGAGGAGCTGTACTTGATCCAGCAGACAGAGGGCTCTGAGATTGGGAGGGCCTGGATGGTGCTTTACGACCACTGATCAGTAATCAGGGTGCCTTCAGGGAAGAAAAGTCTTGAGAAGCAGGGTCATAAACGGGAGGTTATTGCCCCAGCCCAGCAAGACAGACAAGAGGCTGAACCAGGGCAAAGTCAGGGAAAGGAAGGGAAGGCTAGGGAACAGGCAAATCAAAGAAAGAGCCGGCAATCTGCTAAATATCTATACAAAGAAGGAAAGTAAAAGAGACTCTAATGATGACTCGGGATCTGGGCAAAGTGATAACAGTGCCGGAAACAGGGCGTCAGGAAGAGGCGCCCATTGGAGGATGTGGCGAAACCCCTTCCTCCTTCATTTATAAATTCTTGTGTTCCTTGAATTAAATGCCACTTAAGAAAGAGCTATTCTCGAAGAGCTATTGAACCTTTCACTAATTCATTTGTGAAATGCCTGTGATATGATTGCAATTATAATCCCTACAGGATTTTTTTTTTAATGGACTGATCCAAACATTTATATGGAGGAGTGCAAGGCCAAGAAAAGGCAAGAGAGTTCTCAAAAAGTGAAAGCAGGGTACCTGCCCTACCAGAGATTACTTTAGCTTTAGATGCTAAAACGATAGTAATTAAAGCTATGAGGTACTAACTGTAAGGGGCCTGACAAGTAGACAAATAGAACAGAATAGAGGGCCCGAACAGACCACTGCCCACTCAGGGCTGGCTTTATGAAACGATGCTACACATATCGGGGGCAGGATGGATTCTCCAAGAAGAGATGCTGGACAATTGCCTGTCCCTATGGCAAATAAATAACCATGAAAATAGCTCCAAAGTAGCTTTAATCTGGATTAAGTACCTAAACGTAAAATGTAAATACCTTTACAAAAGAAAATAGAGAGAGAGATTTTTATGATTGGGAGTAGACAATAATTTCTTAAAACAGAAAAAAGCACAAATAATCATGGAGAAGATTGACCACATAAGGTAAACAAACTTCTGCACAACTAAAAACAGTAAAAACAACATTAAAAGCCAAACCATAGACCAGGAGAAGATATTTTCAAGCCTCTAAACAATGAAGGATGAGTAGGCAGCATAAGAAAAATTACCCCATAGAAATTGGATAAAATATACAGAGGAAGATACCCAGATGGCCAATAAATATACAAAAAGATTATCTGTTTTGTTAGGAATTAGGCAACTGTGAATTAAACAATGAAATATCATTTCACTCCTATCTTATAGGCAAAAATAAAGAGCCTGAGATTCCCCAGTGATGGTGAATTGGAGGTGAACTGTGAGCTCTCATAGACTGCTGGTGGGAGTAAAAATTGGTGTAACCACTTTGGAGGGTAATTAGATATCTGCAACACTGAAGATTCTCATCTCCTACACCCAGCAATTCCAGTCCGGCGGGTCCGAACACAGGAACTCCCCTATACACGCCAAGGAGACACATCCATGAATGCTTACCGCAGCATTTGTTTGTCACGATAAAAATAAAAATCGTGAAAACAATGTTGGGTGGGAAAAGCATTGTGCAGGATGGTGCCATTTGCATAGGTTTTTGAAGATGCAAAGCGATATCATATGTTGAGTGTGAACATATGTTGTAAAAATTAAAACATGATTGGGAAAGATATACACCAACTTCAGAATAGCAGTTACCCCTGGGGAGTGAGGTCAGGAAGGGAAGAGGATCCGGGAGGTACATACAGGGGGCTTCAGATACGTCTGTAATGTTTTGTTTTGCTAAAAATAACTTTTGAAGCAAAATGAGCAATTTCGTAAAACTCTTTAAAATGGGTTACAGGTATATTTTATGTTTGCTCTATTATTGTCTTTGTTTTGGGAATATTTTATAATTTTCAAAATAATTATGAAAATAGTTTTTGAAAGGCAGAGATGAAATGTTAGATGAAAAACCAGAATATAATCTTTACAATATGATTGCAGCAAGATACTCTCTATGCACTCTAAGCAACATATTTTTTAAAACTACGTTTTTTTACACCTTTTTTTCTCTTTCTGGTGAGCAAGACTGTCCCTGAGCTAACATCCGTGCTAATCTTCCTCAATTTTATATGTGGGATGCCGCCACAGCACGGCTTGATGAGCGCTGTGTAGGTCTGGCCCAGGATTCAAACCTGTAAGCCCCGGGCCACTGAAGAACAGGGCGTGAACTTAACCACTGGGCCACCGGGTCAGCCCCTAATCAGCATATTTTTTAAAACGACTTTTTATTGAGCAAATACTACACGCCAGGTGCTGTGCTAAGAGGTTTAATGAGAGGATAAATAAGCTGTCCAAGGTCCTAGAGCAGGAAGGAGAATTTCGCTTTGAACTCAGCTATCTCTGACTCCAGAGCTTACGATCTTAACCTCCCTGGAAACAAATACGCAAAAAGGAAAATAATTTTGGTTTGGGAATAGCTAGGATTATGACTCATCCACTTTTTTTCAAAATTTTAATGTTGTGATATTGTTTGCATTATTTAAAGAAGGAATCTTCGCTATTTCAGAGACAGTGGGAAATGTGCTAGTTGCTAAAGGTATAGTTGTTTTCAAAACGGTCGGCTAGACAAGCATTTCCCAAAGTGTGTTCCTGGAATAAGAATCCCGAGGAGCGCATCGTGAAAACAGAGTCGGCAGAAACACAAGTTTTGTACAAGCTGTGGTCTATGACATCCTTTTGGAAATTAATAATGTAAATCAGATTAAAAGGTCCAGTATGCTCTGCAGGAAAGAAACACGTTTAACTTTGTTTAAGGCATTTCTTTTGTCTAAGGCAGATCTGTAGGCGATAGAACACTTTTGTCCCATCATATCTATTAAGATGATGCAGTCAAATACGGTGGGGGACAATCTTCTAAGAAGACAAATGAGTGTGATGGAGCGAGGGGTGGCAGTCTATGGGTGCTCAGGCCCTGCTCTCTCTCAGCTTCTGCGCTGTGGAGGTGCACACAGGAGCCTGTAGATACTGCGGGTGCGAGAAAGAGTCGAGTGCCCAAGCCAGCACTCACAAGACACTGCACAAGCACTTCTGTACTGAACAGTCAGGACATGCCCATCCCCACCTTCATCAACCGAAACAACCCTTTAGGGCTGCATTTGATTGTCTGTATCACTCCACGCTCTCTCCCGTATCCACGTGAACACACACCAAGAGTGAGTGTGTATAATGGTGAAGAATACGGGCTTAGCCTCAGGACCCCTGGGTTTCAATCCAGCTCCTTCTTTTCCAGGCTGTGTGACCCTGGGCAAGGTGCTTAACTCTCTCAGCCTAGTTGCCTGGAAAAGCCTATGCAATGGCAATGACAATAGCAATTGTCACGGGGTCATTTCTTTCATTCAAGAAATAGTCACAGACAGTTACTGCTCCAGGCAGTTGGATGTTGGAATGGAGAACAAGCTCCAAAGAGTCCCTGCCTTCGTGGAGCTTACACAATGGTGGGAGGACGGATGGTGGGGGCAACGTCACACAGGGCCGGGGGGAGGCTAGCTGAGCAGGGGCATTGAAGCAGAGAGCTCAGAGATGAGAAGGAGCCAGCCACACGCAGCTCAGGGAGAAAAGCTGAGCAGGCAGAGGCCACCTGGAAAGTCCTGGAGGTGGGAATAGCGCACATAGTTGCAACATGGAGGAATCTCAAACGCATTATGCTAAGTGCAAGACACCGCACTCAAAAGGCTGTGAGTCCGTTCACATGAGACTCCGGAAAAAGAAAGACTAGAGGGACAGAAGACAAATCAGCGGTTGCCAGGGGCAGCAGGTACCGGGAGAAACTGACTACAAAAGGCCTTAGGAGAATTTTGGGGGGTGATGGAGCTGTTCGAAATCTTAATTATGGTGGTGGTTGCAGGACTGCATGCATCTGTCAAAACTCCTATAACTAGGCACTAAAAAAGCGTGAATTTTACTCCATGTTAAAAAAAAAAAATCTTGTTTTGGCTCCCAGGTTTCCACGGCACCAAGACTAATGCTCCACCGGAACTTCTGGGCTGTTTCCCTATGGCCAATCCCTAGCAGTCCACTTGATTTCCCATCCACTTTCTGCTCCAATTACAACTTTCTCCTCAGCATCTTACCAATATTCGACAGACTTGCCATCTTCCCGGCCTTTTTGCAAGCTGTGCCCCTCACCTGCAATGTCCTCCCCTCGGCCTTCTGCCCCCCTAAACCCTCTACACCGTGGTGCTCTGAAGCCTCCAGTCCCTTGCAGAGTCTGTGCTGCACAGCGGAGGGCCGGCCGCTCTCTCAGTGTTCCAGGGCGTCAGGCGGGAGTTATTCTGACTTCAGGTTCCTTACCAACAGGAGCGCAGGATGTGGCCTTACTCACCTCTACGCCAAGCGCTCTAAATAATGCACGCGCGGCCTAGCACACAGTAGGCCCTCGACGCAGTGCACGCGGGAGGGAGAGGGACCCCGGAGCCCCAGAGGAGGTGAGATCTGAGCTGAATCTGTGTCTGAAGGGCTAACGAGGCACCTTCGAGGGAGGTCAGGCCATGAGGACCGGGGCGGGGTAGAAAGAGTGGCAAGTGTGGCGGTCCAGGAGGCGCAAGGTGACCGCCCAGAGCCCGCTGTCGTGGCGCCCCCGGGGACCCGCGTACCTTGTCCTCGTAGGAGCGCTGGGCGGCGCTCACCGACCTGGCCTTCATCAGCAGAAGCACCAACAGAGGCACAGGGAGCCAGTGGCGGGTACCGCCACCATGATGCTGCCCAGGAGCTAAGGAGCTGCGCCCCCAACGGTCCTCCTCTGCCCCGCCCCTCACCCCGACTCCGCCCCTAACGGACCAGCCCACGACCAGCCAGTCCATCCTCTCCCCACCCTCCAACTCCTGGTAAACCTCACCCCACCCTGCCGACCTTGGTCTCCGTGCCACCCTCAGCGTCCTCCAACCAAGACCCGGCTAGATTGCCCACTCACCGCAGTGCCTCCTAGCCCCACCCATCTCCCCGACCCTACCATCCTCACCTGGTCCAGACTGGTCCTCCTCACCCTTCTCTCTCTCTAACCTGGCCCACCAATCGCTCCGCCCCTGGCACCCCGCCACTCGGCTGTCCCCGCCCTCCCCACTGCTCCCCAAGTGGGCCCAGCAGACTGGCGATGATGGGATGACCCTGTCCATGCAGAAGGGCAGGTGAGTCGTGCGCACCAGGAAGACCACGGAGGTGACCAGCAAGGCGCCCGAGGACAGGCATAGGGACAGGATGGGCAGCATGAAGAAGCCAAAGTTGCACTGACCGATGCTGTTGTTGACACACTTGCAGTGGTGTTCTAAGTCCTGGGCAGAGGGAAGGGGGCAGCGTTCTGGACACCAGAAGAGGACAGGTAAAGCTCCCCGGGCCAGGCCTACAGCCAGCCGTGGGGCTCCTGGGCATCTAGTGTCAGCGAGCCCTGGGGTAGGACAGGGGTGCCTTTCCTCCCCCTGGCCTGACCAGGCTTAGCATAGATGTGGATGCTCCTCGGCATGTGAGCACCTGGGTCGGCAGGGGCCAGCCTCCCAGGACAGGTGCAGGCAGGGAGGCAGTGAGCTGCATGAGTGACGAAGACTGGCTGGGAGTTACTGCCACCCTTGGCCTTGGCAGTCCTGGAAGTGGTTTGAGGCCTGCTGCTGGTCCCTGTGCAAGTGGGCCTCTTGAACCGGCCAGGTGCTGGGCAGGTGGGTGGGGGCCGGAAGGGGGCAGATGAGAGGGGCGCTCACCTAACACAAATGTTTCACCAGGGGCACGGGTACGTCCGCGGGCGGTGGAAGCAGCACTGTGAGCACCACGCACGCAGAAGGCTGTGTGGTTCACCCATTCCACATGCACCGTCCTGGGGCCCTGTTCGTTGGAGCCTGGCATGGGAAGAGGATTGTGCAGCAGCAGGAGCACTTCATCAGTCTGCTGCTGGCGGGAGTCTCGGACAGCCCTGCAGCATCACAGGGCTCCGGAAAGGGTGGGGAGGAGGTGGGCAGGGGAATCCTAGTCCCCACTGAGAAAGCTGACCAAACTCGCAGAGGCTGGCAATCCAAGGGAAGGTAGACTTCCAGCCAGAGGAGTCTGTGATGACTCAGGCCTTTGGAACTGTGATTGATGCTGTAAGCAGTGTGTGCAGTGGGAAGGAAGAAGACAGAACTGAGTGGTTGCCAAGAGCTGGCTTCTCTCGCTGGCCTGCCCTGCCGTCCCCTCCAGAGCAATTGGAAAGCCTCCAGACTGCAGTTTTTTCACATCTTGGTGGCTTGGGAAATGAAGCACCAGAAGCAGGGCCCAAGCAAAGGGGATAGGGGTTGACGGGGTCTTGAGACCCACGGAGGTGAGAGGGGAGGAGCACTTTAGGAATCATCCCTGCATGCAGGAGCCTTTAGGGTGCTACCTCCTTAACCTAGGGCCCGAGAGCACACCTTGATGCAAGATGTCAGAGTCTGAGAAGTTCAGGAAAACCAGACTGCTGAAGGTGAGGACGAACAATGGGAGGCCTGTGACAATGGGAAAGAACCACTCCCCACTCTGGGCCAGCCATCTGCAACTGAGACCAGAGTAGGACTCAGTCCTGATCCCGGGGGGCCCAAGCTTCTCGGGGGACTCAGTCCACCTGGTCAGGACTCACCGACGCCAAAGCCTGCTCTAAATAGCCAGAGTAGTCACAGATCCAGAGCGGCTCCACCAAATGTCACCCAATATTACCAGCCACCAATAGCTCCCAAAGGCACCGAGCACTCTATGCCTCTGTGCCTTTGCATATTGGGTTCCCTCTGCCTAGAATATCCTCCCTTCCCTGATGCCTCTTCTACACTTCACCTGTCCGACTCTCCTGATCTGTTTTCCTTTCTGACTCTCTGTAAGAAAACTGCCGGCTTGTGTGGGAGACTCCACGGAAACCGAAGAAGAGTCCGCTGACACAGACCAGCAGGACTCCAGTGAAGGCAGCCAGCAGGCTCGGGTCGAGCCAGGGAAGCGGGACCTGAGGCGGGGGACGAGACTCCTTCATGAGGGGCATGCCATCCTGCCAGAGCCGTGTGGCCGGACCTCCGGTGCCCACAGGACCCCACCCCGATACTGCCTCCGAGAGCCCTATGTCCACAGTGACCGCTGAAGCCATAGTGAGCTCAGAAGCCACAGCCCAGGGTGGAAGGCAAGAAGCCCCAGCGTGGCATCACAGAGGATGAAGAGGTCTGGGCTAGGGGCTCTGTAGCCTGTGACTGCCACTTCCAACAGCCACCCCCCAACCCTCAACTGTGCCGGGGAAGGAGAGGTCCTGCCCTCTGAGGATGGCCTCCACACTACAGGAGATTAGAGAAACTCCTGGGGAGAAGAAGTTGATTTCAATCTCCGTTTCAGGCAAAGCGCTAATCGAAGCAAACAGTGCTCATTGCTCATCTGTCTCCAGGTTTTCTTTTGTACTATTCTGAAATTATACTTTGGGGGAGGGGGCAGCAAAATAATTTTGCAGGCTTCCTCATTTCCAGGCGTTTCATGACACAATTCTGCTCAATGAGATATGAGTGGATGTCTGTTCAGGGTTTCTAGAACAGCTTTTGCCTTCCTGATAAAAGGGGGAAAGGACACAGTTGGCAGAGCTCTGTTCCTTCTTCCTGTCTTGAACCCAGATGTGCTGGCCGGGGGTGCCCCCTCTGACCCGTTAGCCAACACCTCCACAAGCTACACAGACAACAGTGAGGACCTTGTTGAGTCACTGCCCCAGCCTTGACTCCCTCCCTCTGAACTGCTTATTATGTGAGAAAATAACCGGCCTCTCTCTTACCTGCAGCTGATAGTTGTCATTCGTTTTAGCCACTGAGCGTCTGAACCCCTCTGTGTTTGGATGATTCCCCCAACTGGGAGTCAGGTGCCACTAGTCAGCCTCAGAGCTGCTACCACCAACCGACGGGGAGTCTTGGCCGACAGGCAGCCAATGCACACATTTTCAGAGCTCCCGCGTGTTGAGGTGTAGTGTCCATTTTGAAGGTCACTTTAATTTCAACAGCGATTGTATTTTTCCTGAACCTGGATAAAATGTGTAATTCCAAGGTTCCTACTTGGCTTTGAAAAAGGCTGATATTGAATGGGAGTAATTGAATTGGAACATTCTGAGGAAATTACTTTGATTAAAAACAGAGAGCAAAAGTCCCTCATGGACACATAATTATTGTTACTTTTATTTTCCTGTCTACAGAAACATATTTTTTCTTCATCACATTCAAATTAAGAGGTTAAAATTCAAGGCCGGTCCCGTGGTGCAGTGGTTAAGTGCGCGCCCTCTGGTGCTGGCGGCCCGGGTTCGGATCCGGGGCGGGCACCGACGCACTGCTTGTCAGGCCATATGTGGCGGCTTCCCAAATCCAATTGAGGTGGATGGGCACAAATGTTAGCCCAGGGCCAGTCCTCCTCAGCAAAAGGAGGAGGATTGGCATGGATGTATGGATGTTACCTCAGGGCTCATCTTCCTCACATACACACACACACAAAATGCATGCAGTGAGAATACTGTCTTCTACCTGGTGAGAACATATTTTAAATACTAAAGTTGAAACCTTTAGATATTTTCATTTGTTATCATACAACTGTATATAGGTATGCACATTTAAAATATCTACATATTGAAATATACTAAAATTACTTTTTTAATGGTGTAGGGATAATAGACAGGAAGACCTGGTGGCTTGGAAGAGAAATGATCTTTGTAGAACAGTCTCTTTTCATCCCGATCCACTAAAAACTTATTAGTTTCTGCCTATTCTAGTCATGGTAGAGACTTATTATCTCACTTAACCTCAATGAGTAATCATAATTATAAGCAAATTAATAGAATGATAAAAGAGAATTAAGAGAATGATAGGAGATTCCTCACTTCTGAAAAAACTGAAAAGGCTGAGTGCTTGTTATGTTACCTGCTGCTGTGCCATCTACAGGATAGTTAGTCTGCTTAATAACACAGCCGACACTATGACCATTTCTTGTCCTCACACACCTCTACTCATATAGGGCAACAACTCTTTGAGGTTGCTATTTTCTGATACCGGGCCCCAAATTCAGAAGAATAAAATAGACCTTGTGTCTTGTTGGCTGCTAGGTAACACCAGAGGCTCGCTCCCCACCCACCCCCAGAACCCGTGACATGGCACTCTCAGGCAGCGAACGCTGTGAGAAACATCGAGTTGGAATTAACATGCTTCATATCTCCTTCATGTGCTCAACGATTTTGTAAGAGCTGCCCTATTGATTGGGACCACCTTGTGGGGTAAACTGATAAATTCAAAAGAAGATTGAAAATTGGTTTTATGTGGGTAAAAGGTGTGGTCAGGGGGCTATGACCATGTTGAAAGGACTAGAGCTCTCACGCAGAGAGGACTAACTCTGCTCTCCGTCTCTTGTGACACTTGTGTGTGTGCATGTGTATGTGAATGTGAAGTTTGTTTGCCTGTTTCAGGGGTTTTGTTCTAGGTTATGGGAGTTTGTTCGGAGGGAGCCCCAATTTGTTGAAAGGACTAACTCTTGGCTCCATCTGTTCTGACACTTGTGTGGACATGTGTGAATGCAGGTAATGTGTGTGTGTGAGTGGTGCCATAATGGGAAACTGGGATTTGACTCCCAGTGGCAGCCCTCTGGGTCATGTATAGCAAAACTGGGATGTTTCCAGTTATAAACCTGTGAAAAAAAAAGATGAAACTTAACCAAATTTGGGGTCTCAGCTTCCTCTCGTGGTCTCACAGATGCTAATGAAAACAAGTTAACAGAAGAATAAAAACAAGCTGAGAGAAAAAACAAAGGGACTCTTCCCAGCAAGTTGGAAATTTTTAAAGGTTTATTTTTTTTATGTTTTTATTTTAAGGGAAACTAAGGTAAATAAGACGCATATTAAAAGGGGGAAAAACAAAGAGGAATCAGAAAAGGAAAGAGTCACAGGACTCATCACAGCAGGATGGAAATCTTTAGCTAGTTATTAAAAGGAAAAATGGGATAAGTAAAACAGACATAAATGAGGTTAACATAAAGGTTTTCATAAAACACCGCCTAAAGTTAGGTGGGCTGAAAGGACCCCCTACTGGCCCCGCAAGATTAAAAGACCTCAGACAGGCCTGTTCTAGTCACCCCAGGTTGGAAAAATATATATATTTTTAAGCCAGAAAGCAGGAAATCACAATGAGAAATCTGACCAACAATTGTTGGGGGCAACACTTCGGCTGCTAATCTTGATAAGATCATAAAGATTATAATGTTTGAGCTAATATTATATGAAGAGGTCATGTCAACTTCGCCTGGATGTTTTTTCGGAAACGGATGTTACGTCTGGCTGGGAATGCTTTCCCTACACAATATTATAAGACAGAGACTTATTGATGGAACCCTAATGAAAGCGATGATGAGAGGTATAAAAATTGATAAAATTGAATTAAATGTCGTTGAAAAATTAGTGCAGTTAAATGGGCTTTACGTAAAATGATTACATCTCTTTTGCCTGATGCATTATAGTATTTTTTTTTTTTTGGATCCAACTATTCTTTTTTATTTATTTATTTATTTATTTATTTATTTATTAATTTTTTGTTTATTGCAGTAACATTGGTTTATAACATTGTAAAAATTTCAGGTGTACATCATTGTACTTCTATTTCTGCATAGATTACATCATGTTCACCACCCAAATACTAATTACAACCCATCACCACACACATGTACCAAATTATCCCTTTCACCCTCCTCCCTCCTCCCTTCCCCTCTGGTAACCACCAATCCAATCTCTGTCCCTATGTGTTTGTTTATTGTTGTTATTATCTACTACTTAATGAAGGAAATCATACGGTATTTGACCTTCTCCTCTGACTTATTTCACTTTGCATTATACCCTCAATGTCCATCCATGATGTCACAAATGGCTGGATTTCATCATTTCTTATGGCTGAGTAGTATTCCATTGTGTACATATACCACAGCTTCTTTATCCATTCGTCCCTTGATGGGCACTTAGGTTGCTTCCAAGTCTTGGCTATTGTGAATAACGCTGCAATGAACACAGGGGTGCATGTACCTTTACAAATTGGTGTTTTCAAGTTCTTTGGGTAAATACCCAGCAGTGGGATGGCTGGATCATATGGTAGTTCTATCCTTGACTTTTTGAGGAATCTCCATACTGTTTTCCATAGTGGCTGCACCAGTTTGCACTCCCACCAGCAGTGTATGAGAGTTCCCTTCTCTCCACATCCTCTCCAACACTTGTTGTTTCCTGTCTTGTTAATTATAGCCATTCTGACGGGAGTCAGGTGATATCTCATTGTAGTTTTGATTTGCATTTCCCTGATAGTTAATGATTTTGAACATCTTTTCATGTGTCTGTTGGCCATCTGTATATCTTCTTTGGAGAAATGTCTGTTCAGGTCTTTTGCCCATTTTTTAATTGGGTTGGTAGTTTTTTTGTTGGTAAGATGCATGAGTTCTTTATATATTTTGGAGATTAAGCCCTTATCAGAAGTATGGTTTGCAAATATCTTCTCCCAATTGTTAGGTTGTCTTTTCGTTTTGTTGATGGTTTCCTTTGCTGTGCAGAAGCTTTTTAGTTTGATGTAGTCCCATTTGTTTATTTTTTCTATTGTTTCTCTTGCCCGGTCAGACGTGGTGTTTGAGAAGATGTTGCTAAGACTGATGTCGAAGAGCGTACTGCCTATGTTTTCTTCTAGAAGTTTCACAGTTTCAGGTCTTACATTCAAGTCTTTAATCCATTTGGAGTTAATTTTTGTATATGGTGTAAGGTAAGGGTCTACTTTCATTTTTTTGCATATGGCTATCCAGTTTTCCCAACACCATTTGTTGAAGAGACTTTCTTTTCCCCATTGTATGTGCTTGGCTCCTTTGTCAAAGATTAGCTGTCCATAGATGTGTGGGTTTATTTCTGGGCTTTCGATTCTATTCCATTGATCTGTGTGTCTGTTTTTGTGCCAGTACCATGCTGTTTTGGTTACTACAGCTTTGTAGTATATTTTGAAATCAGGGAGTGTGATACCTCCAGCTTTGTTCTTTTTTCTTAGGATTCCTTTAGCTATTCGAGGTCTTTTGTTGTTCCATATAAATTTTAGGATTCTTTGTTCTATTTCTGTGAAAAATGTTGTTGGAACTTTGATAGGGATTGCATTGAATCTATAGATGGCTTTAGGAAGTATGGACATCTTAACTATGTTAATTCTTCCAATCCAAGAGCATGGAATATCTTTCCATTTCTTTGTGTCTTCTTCAATTTCTTTCAGAAATGTTTTATAGTTTTCTGTGTACAGATCTTTCACCTCTTTGGTTAAGTTTATTCCTAGGTATTTTATTCTTTTTGTTGCAATTGTAAATGGGATGGTATTCTTAATTTCTCTTTCTGCTACTTCGTTGTTAGTGTACAGAAATGCAACTGATTTTTGTATGTTGATTTTGTATCCTGCAACTTTACCATACTCGCTTATTACTTCTAAAAGTTTTCTGGTGGAGTCTTTGGGGTTTTTTATATATAAAATCATGTCATCTGCAAATAGTGACAGTTTAACTTCTTCCTTTCCAATTTGGATCCCTTTATTTCTTTCTCTTGCCTGATTGCTCTGGCTAGGACTTCCAGTACTATGTTAAATAGGAGTGGTGACAGTGGGCATCCTTGTCTGGTTCCTGTTCTTAGAGGGATGGCTTTCAGTTTTTCACCATTGAGGATGATATTAGCTGTGGGTTTCTCATATATGGTCTTTATTATGTTGAGGTACTTTCCTTCTATACCCATTTTATTCAGAGTTTTTATCATAAATGGATGCTGTATCTTGTCAAATGCTTTCTCTGCATCTATTGAGATGATCATGTGATTTTTATTCTTCATTTTATTAATGTGGTGTATTACGTTGATTGACTTGCGAATGTTAAACCATCCCTGCATCCCTGGAATAAATCCCACTTGATCATGGTGTATAATCTTTTTAACGTATTGTTGTATGCGATTTGCTAGTATTTTATTGAGGATTTTTGCATCAATGTTCATCAGTGATATTGGCCTGTAATTTTCTTTTTTTGTGTTGTCCTTGTCTGGTTTTCGTATCAGGGTAATGTCTGCTTCGTAGAATGAGTTACGGACCTTCCCCCCCTCCTCAATTTTTTGGAAGAGTTTGAGAAGGATAGGTATTAAGTCTTCTTTGAATGTTTGGTAGAATTCACCAGGGAAGCCGCCTGGTCCTGGACTTTTATTTTTGGGGAGGTTTGTGATTACTGTTTCGATCTCCTTACTGGTGATTGGTCTATTCAAATTCTCTACTTCTTCTTGATCCAGTTTTGGAAGGTTGTATGATTCTAAGAATTTATCCATTTCTTCCAGATTGTCGAATTGGTTGGCATATAGCTTTTCATAGTATTCTCTTATAATCTTTTGTATTTCTGAGGTGTCTGTTGTAACCTCTCCTCTTTCATTTCTGATTTTACTTATTTGTGCCTTCTCTCTTTTTTTCTTGGTGAGTCTAGCTAAAGGTTTGTCAATTTTGTTGATCTTTTCAAAGAACCAGCTCTTGGTTTTATTAATTTTTTCTATTGTTTTTTTGGTCTCTGTTTCATTAATTTCTGCTCTGATTTTTATTATTTCCCTTCTTCTACTGCTTTTGGGCTTTGTTTGTTCTTCTTTTTCCAGTTCCTTCAGGTGCATTGTTAGATTGTTTATTTGAGACTTTTTCTTGTTTGTTGAGATAGGCCTGTATCGCTATAAACTTCCCTCTTAGAACTGCTTTTGCTGTATCCCATAAATTCTGGCATGTCGTATTTTCATTTTCATTTGTCTCCAGGTATTTTTTGATTTCTTCTTTGATTTCTTCGTTAACCCAGTCGTTGTTCAGTAGCATTTTGTTTAATCTCCACGTATTTGTGGCTTTTCTGATTTTCTTCCTATAGTTGATTTCTAGTTTCATACCGTTGTGGTCAGAAAAGATGCTTGGTATTATTTCAATCTTCTTAAATTTATGGAGACTTGTTTTGTGGCCTAATATGTGATCAATCCTGGAGAATGTTCCATGTGCCTTTGAAAAGAACGTGTATACTTCGGTTTTTGGATGGAATGCTCTGTATATATCTACTAGGTCCATCTGTTGTAGTGTGTCGTTTAAGGCCAATGTTTCCTTATTGATCTTCTGTTTGGATGATCTATCCGTTGGTGTAAGTGGAGTGTTAAAGTCCCCTACTATTATTGTGTTACTGTCTATTTCTGTTTTTATGTCTGTTAATAATTGCTTTATATATTTAGGTGCACCTACATTGGGTGCGTAGATATTTACAAGTGTTATATCCTCTTGTTGGATTGTTCCCTTGATCATTATGTAATGCCCTTCTTTGTCTCTTTTTACAGTTTTTGTTTTAAAGTCTATTTTGTCTGATATGAGTACTGCTACCCCAGCTTTCTTTTCATTGCCATTAAAATATTGTGTCTCGCTGGGGAACGTTTCCCCTGCCTGATATTGTAAGGCCATATAAATCCACCCTTCAGCCAATGTTACTTAAACATGCTAAAGGAGACCTTACTTTAAAATGGCCAAAAGGGGGCAACTTCAGTTTACCCAAACTGGTGTATTTACATATGCAATTGGAAAAAGCCAGCCACAAAGTTAAACAACCAATGGGAAGCCTATTTAATCTTTTGAGGCTTCTAAAGGAAATCAGGAATAACTTCCTGCCTCTTTCAAAGAAAATAATTAAGTCATTAAACATGCCAGATTGGGGGATGCCAGGGGCCCTGCTAGGAAAGAAACCAAATCTCCTCTCTTGCTGAGCTTCCCCACTTCAACTCCCCCGAAATTCCTGAACTCAAGTTAAGCAAGTGCAAATAGGTAAACTTTTGAGGTCACTTGGAATCATAAGGGCCAGGCTGGGGAACTTCTGTTTCAAGACCACCTTAAGAGTCACCCTTAAAAGTGAGGATTCAAAAGCTCTCATAATGGAATGCAGTCTTGGAGTAATATGCAGAGGCTTCTCAAAGACAAAATGATGTCAAACACAGCTATGAAAAGGATCCTTACAACAAAAAAGAATCTTGAGGAAAATCTTTGGCCATCTGAGCAGGTCCATTTGCTACGGAGTAATTTGGATCCAACTGTTCTTCTGAGTTTCGTCCCTGCGACCTGGCTAAAGTTTTAAAGATCTCTGTTGGCATCTTTCTGGATGTAAGTCTCTCTCTCTATTTGTCTGCCTACAGATGATATAATTGCTAAAGCATCTCCATTTAATTGGCTTAAAGTAAGTGCTTATATAAATTCTTTCTAAATGTAATGGAAACTAACCCAAATGTCTTTCAAGTTAACATGATATAAAATGATCTTTGGTAAATAAAAGCTTATTGAAGTTTGTTGGTTTGATTAAAATAAATATGTTTTCAGAGTTATCAACATCAGATATGGTGTAAACGTGTTATGCTCGTGACAAAATTTGTCGGCAAACAATAATAACTTTCAATAATGGCTGATTTTGTCTGATGTCTCGTGAGGGTTTTGTAGGCAATCTAAACGTAAGTATTGGGAACAAGTAAACTAAATAGATGTGTAAACTAAATAAGGTGTTTTGGGGAACTTTTAACAGTGATCACATTATGGTGTATGTACTTCAAACAACTTAAGATGATGGCTAACGGCTTAATGTCACATGAAATTTTTGTGAGTAACCTAAACATAATTATTGGGAACAAATAATTTAGATAGATACAAATGGGTAAGAGGTTTGGGGTGCAATAATTATGTTTTATGGCCTATATGCTTGAAAAACTGCTTCGAAAATCTTTTCTGGTAACTTAAAACTTAAGAGTTTTGCTAAATTAAGTTAAACGATAAAATCTGTTGAGTACCTAGGTCATTTCTACATTAAAAACATATTAGAAATTGATTACTACTCATAGATTTGTCCACCTTTTGTTTCTGGTCACAGGGAAACTTAAAGATGCTTAAGTTGATTAATAAACGGGTTTTGTGCATGCTCAAAAACTTCCTTGTGAAAACACGTATTTCTAGAACCTCTGTCTACAAGGAAAATAAAATGTATGTTTTCAGTAAAGAGGCGTGATGCATAGAGATATCTGTCCTAAAGTACAAGGAAAGACAAAATGAAGGCATGGGACAAATACTGAATGTAAAAAGTAAGCGACAGAAGTTTGCGAAAGGAAAACCCTGAGGAGTTCTGTGTACGGTCAAGTTGGCTGTGGTTGAAATGAAGTTAATTAAGTCAGTAAGTTTCAATATGAAAAGTAAGCTGGTGCAGAATTAGAATTTGGCTTTCTTTCTTCAAAAGATATTTCTCTTGAACTTTGGGTCGGCTCTTGATAAAGAGGTTATAAAAAGTTTTTCTTTACCTTTGAGTAAGTTTACCTAAAAGACAGAAAATCCATGTTTTGTGAAAATAATTTCCTATGTTCAAACAACTGAGGTCTCTCTATTAAGGTTTGCTGACTGCTTGAACTCTCTGTTGCCTTTGCTGATTCTGTTGTCTCCTTGATTAAATGAATAACTAAGCATTGTTTCCTACATGACCAAGTGTTTTAAACCTTTTTGATATTTTCGATGAACTTCCCCCCAAATTCAAGTCTTTCTTTTGACTTAAAAAGAAAACTTTGAGAATTTCCAATCAGCTCTGAGATGTTTCCAAGAATTTGTTCTCTCTTTCTACAAAGAGGAAGATGTAAACTCATGAAACATATTTGGTACGTTAAATTACATGGGAAGCATTATCAAAAAAACCATAACAAGCTTTCCGAGGTAATATCGTGTGGGTAAATGTTATTAACATAGGTTTTCTTTTCTAAAAATTATCTAACATTCCAAAAATTCTGATCTGTCCTGGTTGTCAGTCATAATTCTAGTCATTATCTCAAAGTGTTGTATGTTACAGAAATAGCTGAGTGTCTTTGCCAATTTGCCATTTTTGAATGTTTGGTCATACGCAGGCACTTGTTTTACTCTCATGTTTCATCTTCAGAGAGATTCATGGAAAGGACCCTGACACTTGCTCTAAAATACAGGTTTCTGACAAACTTTCGGATTACAAAACTGATCTGGGTAGGAAATCACAAAACTGTAACTGAGAAATTAGTGGCCTCATGAAACTGCAAACAGAAGATCAAAAGTTGACATCGTAGGACTGAATAAATTGATGAGGATGATTATAATTTTTAAGACTCCCTGTTTGAAATATTGCTGATATTTAATGTTTTGTTTTTCCAGAGTCAGTAAACCTTTTTCTCTTTTCTCGTAAGCTAACTATGACTTACAGCAATTTGTAAGCAAAAGGGAAGCATTTCTCTTTTCTCCCTTATCTTATGCCTCCAGCATTTAAAAACTCTTCAAGAGTAAGTATTCTTATTTTCATGGCAATATAGTTATTTGTATAAGTTCAATAAGAATCTGTTTCCCTTACAGCAGGGCAGAATTAGAAACGGGTTATATTGCCAAGGCTTTGACTGGAATGTCATATTTGACAGAAACATACACAAACTTGGATATGACCGTACAAATTTGAGAAGCAAACACTGGACTTTCCGGAATAAAGCCACTTAAAAATATTGCCATGGCACCTTGCTTACAAGGTTCCCAGAAACCTCACCAGGCCAGTAAAGAAGGGCACTTCCCTGGCAGGTGCAAGAACTTTAGGATATTTGGGGGACCCTCAAGAGAAAAGAGGAAGTCACACAAATCTGTAGGTATCCCAGGTCAAGTCTGATGACAAGTCCTTGGCTTGACTTTTCCTGGCGTGGACGTGCCTTTCAAGTTCAATCTGAGATTCCTTATAAAAAGTTCCAGCAAAGCAGATTTAAAAGAACCTATATGATCAATGGCTACTCTTGCTGTACTTATGTAAATAATCGGGCAAAGTTTATTAAAACTAGAGTTAGTTTGCAACCTATGACTCTTAATTTCGCTATCATTGGTACAAATGAAGGTAAATTTAGCGAGCAAACTTATGTTTCAATAGAAACTGTAATACACATTTGTGGATGTTGGATTTTGGTTCTGTTCATTAAAAACTTCAAGGTTTTTGTTTTTTATTTGTAAATTGGACTGGATCCTGAATTCTTCTAGTTTGCTCAAATATCTGGTACAGATCTCCAAATTGACGTTTTCAATTTTTTCTTTCCTTTTCATTTCCAATCATTGAGAACTAAAATCACGTTGTTTCCTGAAGCCCGGGAACCTGAAGCTGCAGAACTTGATATAAACCTAAGAGAGCGCAGCACGACAACCCATTTGGGACGATCTTCACGCCTGTTTCTGTGTAAGCCACTCAAAAGGTTTACCTGAACACCTGATGACATCATCGGAGACATTTTAAACTGCAGGGGATTCTTCAATGCTGACATCCAGAGATCTTCTTGAATAACCATACCCTGGGCTCAGAAATTGGTTTATCATTTGCTCCAACCCCATTAACCTTGCTTTTCTTTTCTAAAAATGCTTCCTATTAAATACCTGGTTACTTGCTGACACAACATAGGCCTAACTTTGGGAGACCCTTTCTATGTTCCAGAGATGATCCAAAAGCCCTGAAGGGAACTCAAACCAAGGAACTAGACACCGTCAGAGGTTTCTCTGCAGCATCTTTGTCATGGAGACTGGGTCCTACTGAATTCTTGGATTGCAGGGGACCATACTGAAAACGCCACAGGGAACAAGAGTCATGCCACAGAAGTACATCACAACTGGGATCTCCCAAACTTTGGCTGGCTTCATCCTCTAGACACTGACTTCTCCGAATGGTCAAATGGACTCGTGACAGACTGCAAGTTGCTGTGCACAAGACAGCCTCCTATAGATGAGTAATACATGACTCCCAGGTTCTTACATTACTTGTTGGTCTATTAGACAGCAGGCTACTTGGCGACGTCAGATTTCTCCTGAGGTTCCAGGCAGTAAACTTGATTGGTTTACAGTCACCTTCTCCGGGATTCCTCAAGGACTGAGGTCCATTATGGAGGCGATACTAAAATTTGGGCTGTCTATTTTGCTATCTGTGTGCTTATCCATGTAATTATAAGTGATGAACTTAAGTGTTGTTCCAAAGCCGTCGATCAGAGTACTTGTTATGAGAGGTTCGGGGATTCGATCGGAGACGTAAAAGACACTTTCCACTCCAAACAAATGGACTGAAGGTATATTTTATTATATAGAGGATAGTAAAGGTGACAGTCTGCAAACAGATCCAAATAGGTCAAATATTAAGAGGGAAAAAAACATCAGCCCGACTGGAATGGGAAAACACCCACATCGGCTGAAGAGAAATGACACAAATCAACCAGAAAGAGAAACACCAGGTTAACCGAAAAGAGAACACATCAAATCAATTACTTCATATCAAATCAATTACTTCACATCAAATCAGTTACTCACAACATCCACGCCCCACTGCCGGGAGAGCTCTGTCAATCGACGCGGCTGGGCAAGGATCACACGTCCTGGGCAAAGTGTCCCTTCCACAGGTGGAACTCTCACCGGGTCTCAGTTTCCAGCAGTTTTTATACCATCAGTAATTTTCAGAGTAAGCAATTACAGAGTTTGCAGAGCAAGCATTTAGTGTTCCCATGCACAAAATGGTTATCAGTGGCGTACGTGCACTGAGCCCCCTGGCTAACGTCCCAGCCCAGTAGTTGTGTACGTGCATTGTTTTCTTTGGTTATCGTCCCAGCCCGGCATAGATGGCCAGTCCATCCTGTGCTACGACGCTCCAAGGGCCTTGAAATGTTACAACCTGCAACTCTCTCCGCGGGAGAAGAGCCACTTCCCACCACACAGAAAGCAGCTTTGTATTTCTTTTTGTGCTGGTGGCTGTAGGTCAATGGAGCGGCCAAACATGGCTGTACTCATGTCAAGACAGTACTAAAATATTAGTGATGCAAAGCATATCTCTCTCTCCCCACCTGGTACTCAAAACTATTTTAAAGTGACGGTAAAACAGTTTCATTCCTCCGATCCTGATCTTTGCCCTTTCACAGCAGAAGGTAGCTAGAGAGGCCTTCACCCCCGTTCCCGAAGACTGAGCCTGATCATAAGAGGTGGGAACTGAAACCGAGCATGAAAATGTTCAAAAATCTGCCCTAGAGCCAAAAGTTTTGACATAAGCTTTGCTAACTGCACCCGCGCATATTCAGCATAATCAGCTGTTGTCTAAAACTAACCAGGTCTTCCTGTCTCTCCTCACTATATGAGTGAGCTGTCTTTCCCAGGAAGTCAAGGCCCAGACATCAGGATTCAGCCTCACAAGGCCAAATGCAGGCTGATGCCGAAAACTAACCAGAAAAGTCCAGAAAGTCAAGAGAAAGGAAATTCAGTCTTCAAGGCCAAACACAGGCTGCTGGAAGGTGCCAAGCAGCACAGCCACATGCTCCTGCTGCCCTACCTCAAACCCGGAACATGCTCTTGTTCCCCTACATAAAACCACGGCACACGCTCTCCCTCCCCTACCGAAAACCTCAGATACAAACCTCAACCTTTTTTCATTCGACGAGGTGGATCTGAGTTCTAACTCCTGTCTACTCATCGGGCTGCCCTTCGATAGTAAGGCTCTTTCCTTGCCACAAGCCTGCTGTTTCAGTTCCTTTACTTTTTTGGCCCTCCTGTGCGCTGGGTAAATGAACCTGTGTTTGGGATCGGTAACAAACATGATTAAGTTTTTCAGTAATTTAGATACTCTAGCAGAGTGGGGAAAAGCACATTAGAATTCAAGTGCCTCGCCCGACACAGAGAATGTCAACAAATTAGCTTCTAAGAATACTTTATTCCTTGGTTTCAAACACTTATGTCAATTGGCAGCAATTGTGGCACAAACTGTACATAACATTTCGTCACTGTTTTCATTGTCCATTAATCCATTTTCTCGTTGGATTAATTATCAGTTAAGTCTTCGTGGAACAATTACAGGGACCCACGTGCCTATGTACCTCACTCCCATAGAGATTCCACTCTCCTCCATTCTGATATTGTTAGTTACTGGAAGAAGTTAACCTGCCTTGTCATCAACACGTGGTTTCTCTGCTCCCTTCATTCTTGCCTGAAGGTCCCTGCTAGAAGCTACAAGCAGAGATTGGGTCTTCTGGAAGAAGCACCCAAAAAGACAGCCTGAGAAAGGGATATAGGGAACAGATGCATGATTACAGCCTTCCTAGAAGAAGCTGACACGCCCACCATAGCAGATACCGGGAGGACCTGACACTCAGGACTCCAGGACTACAGGGTCTGGGAACAGATGACTTCAGGAACACAGACTTTGGAGCCAATACTGACAGAATTCACAACACGAGACTGAGTAACACTGATGACAGAAATCTGCTGGTTGCTGTTTGTAGCAGAATTTGTGGCCGTTTCTCTCAGAATAATGTTGATCAGTTTTACTGTTTTATTTTCTGATGGGCATACAATAAGGTCCCCTTTTATGCTTTCTGTTCCATCTCCAAACCCTCATTTTTGCAGGCTATGACCACGACTATCACAATGGCCAACCTTAATTGATTATTGGTTTTGAATTTAAATCTTTGCTTGATTGACATAGTCATCCACTATACATGAAAAGAACAATCCAGTTTTAAAGAGAAACAATATTTCTTCGCCTGGCCCAGCCTCTCAGGATCCGGGCACATATACGAGGTCCTACATACAGTAACTGTGAGTCTGAATATGGAAAACTGTGAGTGTATTTTACAAGGTAATTAATTCTCAGGAAAACTGTAAAATGATCCCCTAATAACTGGAATTTAGAGGAGTTCTGGGTCACATATTTATGCTTGGGAAAATTCCAGTGGCCCTATGAACATTCCACAAAACATTGAAACTATAACTTGTAGATAGCTCCACTTAGTAGCAGTGTCCATGATAACTGGAGAGGAACGATGACATATATTGAAAAATTGATACTCAGCCCGTGCGTGATCACTTTCGTGGCCGGCTGAAGAGCCCACAATGCCGCTTCAGTCCCCAGGGGTGGCCCAGGCTCAGACCCCCCTTGGAAGCCCCGCCCAAGAAGCAGCAACCATAGTGAAGATGAGAAGGGGGGCTGACAGACCTACGCACCTGGCCCAATGCTTTCCCGGCCAGCACAAATGCCCATAGCACTTCCACAACTTTCAGCTGATGTGGTAGTACCAGAAACACAGTTCCTGCTTCAGCCCCAGTGGTAGCAGGTGGAATCTGCCAACGGATACAGCCACAAATGCGCCGGCAAAACATTACTTCATCAAACACCACGAGAAACCAGAGCAACAATTCAGAGCAGAAGGAACATGACACTTCTCCAGAAACTGACCCTGAAGTCACAGAAATTTACAATCTCAATGGCAGAGGATTCAACATAGGTGTCATAAAGAAACTCCATGAGTTACAAGAAGACTCAGAAAGTTCAATGAGCACAGGAATAAAGCAGGTATAAAATTAATGAGAAGAGTTAATACTTCACCTGAGAGATGGAAACTAGAAACAAAAATCCAAGCAGAAATTCTGGATATGAAGAACACAATAAGTCACATAAGAAATAATCTAGAATTCTTAATAAATAGAGCTGACGGGGGCCAGCCCAAAGGCGTAGTGGTAAAGTTGGTGCACTCCACTTCGGCGGCCTGGGGTTCGCAGGTTCGGATCCTGGGCATGGACATATGCACCGCTCATCCAGCCATGCTGTGGCAGCATCCCACAAACAAAATAGAGGGAGATGGGCACAGTTGATAGCTCAGGGCTAATCTTCCTCAGTGAAAAGTGAAGATTGGCAATGGATGTTAGCTCAGGGGCCAATCTTCCTCTGGAAAAAAAAAAAGAGCTGATGTTTGCAGGAAAGAATTAGTGATTTAGAGGATAGACAAATAGAAATCCTTCAGGTGGAGGAGGAGAGAGAACTGAGATTTAAAAAACAATGAAGGAATTTTTCAAGAAAAATCCGACTCAACTAGAAAAAGCATCCTAAGGACCATAGGTATTCCACAGGGAGAAGAGAGGGAGAAAGGAGCCGAGCGTTTCTTCAAAGTAATAATAGCTGAGAATTTCCCAGGCCTCAGGAAGGAACTGGACTTACAAATACATGAAGAAGCCAATGGGACTCCTAATTACATCAACGATAAATGAGCTTCTTCGAGGCACATAACAGTAAAACTGGCAAAAGTCGATGACAAAGGGAGTGACGTCAGCATCCTGGCAGAGTGAGCTCTTCCCTTAGACTCTCCCTGCTGAGATACAATGGAAAGGACACTCATAAATCAACAGAGACATTCAAACAACACAATAGATGTCTGAGAGACCCATGCAGCCATATCTCTGAACGTGGAGGTGCAGGACTGCCCGGGAGGCAGTGGAAAGAGGTAAGGGGAATCTCCTCTACCTCCCCCACTGGCAGACACCTAGGGCGCAGGAGCGCTTGCAGCTCTGAGAGGAGAAGGGGGAGGGGGCAGTCATTCGTGGGAATGCCTTCGCTCTCTGAGTTGCCTCCCAGCCTGTGGGACAGCTCCACTCTGAGGAGGCTAGGCAATCACTGGGCCGTATTCACCAAGCTGAACATCCCAGGAGGCAGAGAGTGAGGACAGAGCAGGAGCTCCTGCGGGCATGTGCACAGGAATGAAAGCGCCCCTCCCCCACCTGGCACACAAGTACTGTTGGTCAGCCAGAGCAAGAGACCCCCGCCAAGGTGCGGACACACATATGTGTAAATCAGCGGCGTCCAGCAGTCAAATGCAGATAGGCTCCGTCAGCATAACTTCCAAAGGACAGACACAGCTGCCAGGAATGGGCAGGCTCGGAATACACAGGTCCTGCCACCACCCAGAGGCAGAAGGTGGAATTTGTAACCTGATACTACCACTCTGGGATGGATCAAATCCACAACAACAAATAGTATGAAAGTGTATACTAAGACACGAGACCAGAAGTAAAATGACAAACACCCAGAAATCAATCCTGAGGGCACCGCTATTTACAATCTAAATGACAGAGAATTCTCAATAGTTATTATGAGAAAACTAAAGAAGTTACAAGAAAACTCAGAAAAATTGTTCAAGGAAATCACGAACAAAATTAACGACCAAAGGGAATTCTTGACAGAAGAGATCGAAACTATCAAGAAACATCAATGAGAAATGTCAGAGAGGAAAAACACAATGACTGAGATAGAGAAAAATCTGGAGTCCTTAAATAGCAGAGCTGAAATAATGGAGGACAGAATAAGCAATTCAGAGGACAGAAATATAGAAATGCTTCAGATGTGGGAGGAGAGAGAACTAAGAGTAAAAAGAAATGAAGACATTCTCCGAGAAATATCTGACTCAATTAGGAAATGCAACCTAAGGATCCTAGAAATTCCAGAGGGAGAAGAGAGGGAGAAAGGAACACAGAGCTTGTTCAAAGAAATAATAGCTGAGAATTTCCCAAACCTGGGGAAGGAACTGGAATTACAAGTAAAAGAAACTAATAAAATTACTAATGACACCAGTCTAAAAAGACCTTCTCCAAGGCATATATTAGGAAAACTGGCAAAAGTCAATGACAAAGAAATAATGTGAAGGGCAGCAAGGCAGAAGAAAAGAATCTACAAAGGAACCCTTAGCAGGCTTTGAGCAGATTTCTCAGCAGAAGGCTTACAGGCTAGGAAAGAGCAGAACGATACATTCAGAAATCTGAAAGGCAAAAACTTTCATCCAAGAGTAATCTACCCAGCGAAAATATCCCTCAGATATGATGGAGAAATAAAATCTTTCCCAGATAAACAAAAGCTGAGGGAGTTCCTCGCCACAAGACGCCCACTCCTAAAAGAAATGCTCAAGAAGACCCTCATACCTGAAAAATAAAAAAAGAAAGGGTTGAGAAAGCTGTGAGCGAGGAGATAAATGGCAGACAAAAATGACCATGACTTAACATTACTTTAAAAATGAATTTTCATTTAATTAGCCATGACCAGCCCATAAGGATGGAACAAGATCTCTACTTTATAAGTAGAAACATACTAAAATTTCCTCCAAGAAAATCGCTACCTGCTCCCTGACTTTCCCTGATAACACCCTCCCCTTATCAGTGGGCCAAGGCCTGCGAGGGCTGTGAGTGAGACCATGGGCAGGTCAAGCAGAAATGGGGAGGAGGTGGAAAGGGAAAGTGGGTGCAGCTCAGCTGAGGCTCCAGCCTGGCAGGCAAGAATCTGTGAGGGGGGCCCAGCGCGTAGGGCAGAGGGTGTGTGGGGGATGTCAGAGGAAGGGGTGCACTAGGTCCCTCTTAGTCCTCGAGAAGCAGAGGAGCATGAGGCAAGGGACTTTCCTAAAGAAACCGTACAAATCTCTGCCTTGGAGGGACCAGCAAGACCCAGAATCTACGTCCGAGAGCAGGAGAGGTCATGGCCGCCTTTGAGAGTCTGGGGAGAGAGAAGTCTTTGCCCAGTGTGGAGACCGAGACCCAGGCTGTTGGGGGAGATGACTCACACCTGGCTTAGGACTTGGAAGGCTCAGCCTGGGACTGGGTGAGTGGCTTGTATAGCCGGAGGCAGGGACCCAAGAGCTGCCACCCTGATGACCAGCCGCCCAGCTCTTATCCTGGCAGGGAGGCAGAGGGACAGGCAGCAGGGCAGGGTGGGACTAGGCCTCCCCAGACTCTGGGGCCTGGCCTTCCCAGCCTCCTGCAGAGCTGGGGCTCCAGCAGGCGCCACTCCTACACTCACCCCATTCCATGCATATGCCCCTCCAGGCCTTGGCCCACGTTCCTGGATGCTCCTCCGATGAGGCCCAGGCCCACACCACCCCCAGCACTCCCATTTAGGAGTGGGCCTGAGAGCCTCTCCTCAGTGTTGGGCAGCCTGGGCTGAGCTGTGCCCTCTGAACACACACAGACGGGAGACCCACACAGATTTCTGTGCCACATGCACACCTGGGCTCAGGGGCTCAAAAGGCCTCATGCCCCCCTGCCCTGACCATGCGACCACGGACTGCGGGCTTCGCAGACAGATGAGGTTTCTTCAGCTTGACTCATAAATGCAAGCCCCAAGAATTGTAAGGGTGGCCACTGAAGCCAGTGAAAGCAAGGCCCAAACTGGGCTGCCTTTCTGCCTGTCAGCGAATATCCTGCAGCCCTCCCCAGAAACCCACGGTTACCCCTCAGTTGAGCAGGATGAGAGCTGAGAACAAGCTTGCACCCCAATGGAGCTTGGGACTGGGGAGACCTGGCACCACGGAGAAGGGAACACAAAAGAGCTGCAGTTCCTAGGGTTGAGCGAGGCTGGCCAGGAGCCCAGGGAGCCAGAGCCAAGCCCTGGGTGAGGCTGGGCCTGGACACAGCGGGGCCTGAGGCCACCACAGTCAGGGTGGGAGGAAGAGGGAAGGGCAGCCTCCACTGGGACTCTTCGTGTAGAGAACCGGAGCCATGGCCTGCATCGGAGGTCACCTACCTCCCCAGTCTGGGCTGACATGCCCAACGAGGAGCGCCTGCCCCAGCACACAAGCTCGGGCGTGCACGCACAGGCACACAACCTCCACGGGCCCGGGGCTGTTCATCTGGCCCTTCAGCCACATCCTGCCCTCTGGCCCTCACCATATCCTGCTTTCCCCTGGACACAAGGGGGACAGGAATCAGTGTGGTGGTGCCCATCCTCACCTCCTAAGGCAGCAGTTCGGAAACTTCAGGGTGGCAGCATCACACCGGGCACTTTACAAATATTCAGATTCAGATTGCAGCCCACCCCAACCCCGAGTTTTGGAGTCGGAGCCTGGGGCCCAGGAATATGAGAAGGTGGTCCTTGGAGGAACACAGGGTGGTCTGTTAGCAGTGTGAAGGAGAAAATAACCAGAATCATACTGGCTGCATACACTGTGTGCCTACTGTGTACCTGGTGTTGCATGAACCACATGATTTCATCCTCATAGGACCTGCCAGGAAGGGACCATTATTTCCTCCTCTCAGCCTCACTCACTGCCCATTGGAGGATTCACCGTTTGACATGGTTCCCTCCTCCTCTCTGCCCATACCCAGAGGTCTGCTGGCTCCCAGAGTCTAGGACACCCCACCCCCACCGCCAGACACAGGACTAGAACCGGCATCTGACTCCCCAACAGGAGGGAGTGACCAAGGTGAGACCCACTTGGAGGAATGATGCAGGGTGGACTGTGATGGGGAACACCCCACTCCTCCACTTCACTGTCTTGAGGCCGCAGGAGGGCACACTCCTAGCCGGAGGGCCAGCCACAACCCATACAGGAGCCTCCTGTGCTGCCACGCTGGAGCTGGCCAGGCTGGGCGAATTCCCAAGCAGCGCGCGCCCCCTGCAGTCAGACAGGGTGGCCGCAGGGCAGAGGCCAGGACTTGTCTAGGCGGACATCCAGGCACTGCTGGGTTTTCTCTTCCATCATCTCCACTCCTTGCTTTGGTTGTTATGGTTTCCCCGTTTGAAGGATGAGAGAAATGTTCAGTGTCTTGCACAAGATCGCAGAGCCAGCCAGTATTGAACCCTGGCTGCCCCCGCCCCGGGTCTTTATCTCAGCCCCTAGAGGCCCCCTCACCACCCCACTCCCTTGATCCCAACACACAGTGCAGCAGGGCAGCTGTAGGAGGCAGGCAAAGGGTATTTAATGGGCTTTCAGGGGTCTCGGCAGTCCGCCGGGGACTGGGCAAGGATAGGGCTCAGAGAGCCTCCACGTGGGGCTCAGGAAGTGAGGCTCAGGTGCCGGGTCTCCTGGCATCTCCGGGTGCAAATGGGTGAGAGGCAGATCGAGCCTCCTCTGGGGCCTGAGCGGCAGGGGCCACACTGCGCCGGCCGGCGTGGATCTAAACACAGAGTGGAGGAGGTCAGCTCTCCAAAGGTGCCGGCCCCACACCGCATGACCCACCAGCTCGGGAGCAAGAAACTGTCCAAGGTGCCACCCCCACAGGCTGAGCCAAGGGAGTGGGCAGGCACCACAGAACTTCACTGCAGGGGCCCTGCGGGCGGGTATTGTGAATTACCTTCCCGGCAGCAGTCCTAAAGCTCCACTGCCACCTGTTTCAAACATTGAGCTTCAGGTTAAAAGTTGCCTGTAAATAAATGAATCCGCCCCCCAAAATGATTGCCCACTGGCCTAGTCTCAGTCCTCATTCATGGTTAAGGAAACTGAGGCCCAGAAAGGGTAAGGGACTGGCCCAAGGCCAGCCAGCAAGTGAGTGGTGTGGTCTCTTCCCTTTGTTTCTCCAGGGGCCCCTGGTTTAGTCTGCAGGCCTGCGACTCTACTTTCAACGCTCCGCTGGCCTATGATCCGCCGCCCTCGAGCTCGGAGTGTTCCAGCTTCAGCACCAGCGAAACATGGAGGGGGGCTTTCCCTAAACCTGTACAATCTTCAGATGCCCTTTCCCAACACGACGGGCGCCTGCACATGTGTGGGCACAAACACACACACACCCACACACACGCCCCTTACCTCCTGGAGGGCTGCAGCCTCACCACTCCCTGGGGGATCCTGCCCTGCTTGGTACAGATCCAGAGGTTGGACCTGGCGGCCAGACCCCAGCCCAGGGAGGGCTTCGGGAATGGGCATGGAGGGGCACGTCGGGAAGTGCAGGTTGCGGGTGGGCACCCAGTCAGGCCCCACCACTCTCTGCAGCCCGACAGCTTCGGCCATGTACCTGGAGAGCAACAAGCCAGATGCAGGTGGTCGTGACCCTCCTTGCCTGGTGCCCCTCATCTTAGGGAGGACAAGGCCCAGCGCTCGTCACCACGGGGAGCTGGGGCCTGTCTCATCCAGGCTGCAATGCCCTCTACCCCATTTCTTGGGGCAAGAACCCACAGAGACAAGGAAGTGGGGCCTCCAAATGCTCCCACAAGGCCCTGGGGAAAACCCCAAATCAATAGGAAGAGTGAGCGGAAGGACCTGGGAGCTCTGCTAAGGGGCCGGGCGAGAAGACCCAGCTTCACCCCACCCCACCAGCCCCAGGGCCACCACTCAGGCCTCTGGTTTGCAAACTCACTTGGGTCCCAGCGCTGCACAAAGTGTCCAATACCAGTTTTTGGCACAGCCAAGGTCGAAAGGGTTGTGTCCATGTCGGTATTGGTACTGGAGGGGGCGAGGGTGGGAAGAGGAGCTCAGATCCAGCAGGACTGGGCAGGCCGCCCCCACTGCCCTCCCTGAGCCGGTCAGCTCAGCCCAGGGCTGCAGCAAGACTCCAAGGGCGGGGAAGCCGCAAGGGTCAGCCAAGGCCTCCCCCAACCCACTTCCGAGGAGCTCTCTCCACGCAACCCCTGGCCCCGCACCCCCAACTCCTGCGGCCTCAGGGATCCCTCCACCACCTGGTACCCCCTTTGGCAGCATCCTCCCCCTCCATGTCTCCTTTGGCCACACACATCCTCCTGCTGCCTCCTTCCAAACATGCTTTCAGATCTGCCTTGTTCTATTAAGCTGCTGCAAAGACAGCTCCACACCCCGCTCCCCCTACTTCTCTGCTTTCCCACCTCTCATTACTTCCAAACTTGTGCCTTCACTGAATTTCACTATCTAGAAGGGCAGTGCTTTCGGGCCCAGTCATATTCCCTCACCAAACTCACATGGCCCCGGAAATCGGGGTTCAAAGTCCTGAGCACCTAGTGCAGTAAAGGTCAAGCCGAAAGTCCAAGTCCTCTCCTGGACACACTTGACCCAGCTCTCGTCCTCCCCGCCCTCCACCCACCAGCCTCATCCCCTCCTCCTCCCCAGCGCAGGCCGACTCTCACCCCGACTTCAAGAGCCCTAGCTACAAAGTGCTGGTCACGACCGAAAGGGGCCCAGGAGCACATCCGCCCACCACCAGCTCTCCTGTGTCCCACGCCCCTGTCACAAAGACATTGATCTTCAACACGATTCTCCACCAAAATGAACCACAACCCCAGCAGGACAGCTGAGCCCTGGGGGAGGAAAAGTCAAGACAGCTCCAGAATGTCCCATTGTGGCCAAAACCAACACCAACCATTGGTGAGATTTTGAGTTCTGCGTCCTTTAGGGTGTTTAAAGCATTTAAGGGAAACTAAAAGGTTAAAAGACTTTGATTAAATTTACATTCAAAATTTCAAATTTAGAGAAATATATTTTCATTCACGAGATGTATATGGAGCATAGGAAAATGCTGATTGTTCAGTGCTTCAAGGAATGATAGCTGTTGAAAGAATTTGTAAGAACTGACTAATACAGTAGAGCACCGTGCTCCCCCACATGGCTCCTCTCAGCTGGGAACGGAAGCCAGCAGCTCTGAGCTTCCCACACTGTCCCCTCTCACTGGCTCCAGACCCGGGTCTCCTGCTCCCATTGCGAGTCTCCAACGCCCTCACCCTCCACAGGCCCAGACCAAAGTGGGCGTCTTCTAGTCCCGTCTCCTGCCCAACTCCCTGCTGCCCTGCTTCCTCTGCTCTCTCTGTTCTTCCCCAGGGTTTATGGCATCAGGCTTCTCTCTCTCTCTCTCTCTCTCTCTCTCTCTCTTTCTTTCTCTTCCTCCCAAAGCCGCATGCATTCCTTTGTCTGCAGGTTCACTCGTTTGCTCATAAATATTTTGAGGCTTCAACAATGTTCCGGGCACTGCGCTGGGGACAGAGGACACACCATGAACAACAAAGCCAGTCGTAACTTTCAGGGTGGAGAGGGCAGCTGGGGGTGGCAGAGCAGCAGGGAGAGGGCATCAGCGAGAAGAGCAGGCAGCCTAGGGCAAGACTCCACGGTGCAGGCCGAGGAGCATCAGCCAGGAGAGCAGAGGGAGCGGGACCCCGAGAGCCTGGGGCAGGGCCATGGCAGCTGCGTTCCGTTCCACATGGGGCTGTGTGCGGCCAGGAAAGATCAGTCTGAGGACTGCCCGCTGGCTGTGGCCTCGTGGAGAGCGCAGCATCACCGTGACAGTGAGGACAGAGGCTGAAGTGGGATGAGGAAGGTGAAGAACGATGCTAGTGAGCACAGCCAACTCTGTCAGAAACTCCGGCTGTGCCGAGGGGAGAGTATGACAGTTGGAGTGGAGGCCTGTGACGTTAACGGAGATTGGCTTTGTTTGTAAGATGAGAGAGACATGAAGACGTGGCAATGATGATGCCAAGGAACGGTAATAATAACAACAACAAAGTCTAGGACACTTACTTGTACCAGCCATTGTGCTATGTGTCTTACACATATTGACCCATGCGGCCTCCTTTTACCGATGGGGAAAATGAGGCACCAGGTGGCCAACAGTACACCGAAGAGCTCCATGCTGGCCTGTTGTGGAGCTGGGAAGTGAATTTACATGGTCTGGCTCCAGAGCTCTTACTATGAACCACTAAGCAAGTGGCCCAGCAGAAGCTGCGGTCAGGGGATGCAGGCGGGAAGGGAACGAAGTGGAGGTGTGTGAAGGATGCCTGAAATGGGATCTGCAGGTGACGGGAAAGAGCCCTGCCTGGTGAATCACAGAGTGCAGACCCCAGTCGGGCTTCTTAAGGTGGAGACCCCGGACTGGGAGAGCCCCATGCTGAGCAGTGCAGGGGGGGCAGGGGTTAGGTCCCGACGCGAGGCTGAAGAACCATAGGATGTGGGAAGGGACAGTGCTGCCCAAGAGAGGCTGAAATGATGGACTGAGGATGGAGAGAGAAGGCATGCAGACCACAGGGGGCTGATGAGGAAGGGATGAGCAGAGGCGTCACAGGGGAGCTGTGAACCAAATACGGGGAGCAGCGATGGAGTGGTGATGGGAAGGATGGGAGGAGGTGGGCACAGAGGGCTCCTCTGTCCTTTCAGCTGCCTCGGTGTCTCCAGCCCCTCCCTCATCACTGTGGCCCACTACAGTCTTCCTAAAAAAGCCTTTCCTCAAGTCCCTGTCCTGCTGAAGGAAACCCACGGCAAGGATCTCCACTTTTACCACTCCACCTGCCACTGTAGCGGAGGGCCGAGACAGTGCAGGAAGACAAGAAAAAGAAACAAAGCCAGACACGTTGGAAAGGGAGAAATGAAACTGTCCTTATTCACAGATGACATGAATTTTGAGGTAGAATCAACAAAAAGGTTACTAGAACTTATAAGTCAATCTAGAAAACTTCCAAGATCCGAGACAAACATACAAAAGTCCACTGTATTTTCTAACAATAATAAGCAAATGTAAATTCAATTTTGCAAAAAATTTATAAGAACACAGAAAACAAGGAAATACTTAGAAAACATCTAACACAAGGTATGCAAGCTGTATATGCTGAAAACTACACAACACTAAGGAAAGACATCAAAGAAGACCTGAATATGGAGAGCTATCCCATTTCGTGGATTAAAAGATCAATACCGTTAAAAAGTCCATTTTCCAAAGCGGTCTATAGGTTCAATGCAATGCAAGTGAAAATCTCAGCAAACTTAGTTCTAGCAATTGACAAGCTGATTCTTAATTGATATGGAAAATCAAAGGAACTAGGATAGTCACAAGAACTCTGAAAAAAAGAACAAAGTTGGAGCTCTCACATTGTGTCATTTCAAGACTTCATAGAAAGCTACCAGTGAAGATAGTGTGGTAGTGGTAAAAAAAGAGACAGTTCAGAAATACACCCACATCTATATAGTCAATTGATTTTTGAGGAATGTGCAAAGGCAACTCAACAGAAAAAGGACTGTCTTTTCAACAAATGCTCTTGGAACAACCCACACGCAAAACTATAAGTCTTGACTCATACCCTGCTTCATATCCAAAATTTAACCCAAAATGAATAGGAGGCCTAAAGAGAAAACCTAAAACTATAAAACTTCTAGAAGAAAACATAGGAGAAAATCTTGGTGACCTCGGTTTAGGCAAAGATTTCTTAATTACAACACCAAAACACAAGCCATTGAAGACAAAACTGAAAATGCACTTGATCCAAATTTAACACTTCTGATCTTGGACAAACACTGGCAAGAAAAGAGGGCCACAGGCTGGGAAAAGACTGCAAAACACACAGCTGAATCCAGCAGATAGGAAGAACTCTTTAAATTTAATACTAAGAAAACAACATAATTTTTTGAATGGGCAAACGATTGGAACAGACATTTAATCAAAGATATACAGATGGCAAATAAGAACATGAAAAGATGCTCAACAGCATTAGTCACTAGGAAGATGCAAATTCAAACCACAATCAGATACCACTACACGTTTCTTAGACGAGCTACAACGGAAAGTCAGAAAACAAAAAAAGGTGACAATGCCAAATGTTAATGAGGATGCAGAAGCAACTGGATTTCCCATGCATTGCTTTTGGGAATGCAAAAGGGTACAGCCATTTTGGAAGACAATTTGGCACTTTCTTATCAAGTTAAACATTCAGTTACTGTATAACCCAGCAATGCCACTCTTAAGAAGTGACCCAAAGAAATGAAAACTTATCTTCCCATGCCTGTACACGAATGTTTATAGCCACTTTCTTTATGATCACCAAAACCCAGAAACAACTCAAATATCCTTCAGTTGGCAAATGGATAAGTAAGCTGTGGTACATCCATATGAGGGAATAGTACAGAGCAAGAGAAAGGAGGAAAGAACTCCTACGGGCAGCAACGTGGAGGAATCTCAAACGCATTATGCTAAGTGCAAGACACCAGACTCAAAAGGCTAGGATTTATCCACACGAGACTCTGGCCAAGGAAAGACAAGAGGGATAGAAGACAAATCAGTGGTTGCCAGGGGCAACAAGTATGGGGAGAAACCGACTACAAAAGGGGCTTCAGAGAATTGTGGGGGGTGATGGAACTTTTCTAAATCTTAATTATGGAGGTGGTTGCAGAACTGGATGCATTTGTCAAAACTCCTATAACTGGGCACTAAAAATGGGTGAATTTTACTCCATGTTGAAAAAAAGAAAACCTGTCCTGGCTTCCAGGTTTCCACCGCACCAAGAGAAGGCTCCAGCTGACTTTCGTGCCTTTTCCATCTGGCCCGAGCCCAGCAGTCCATTTGATTTCCCATCCACTTTCTGCTCCAATTACAACTGTCTCCTCAGCATCCTCAACATTCCACAAACTTTCCGGCTTCCCTGCCTTTTTGCAAGCTCTGCCCCTCACCTGCAATGCCCTTCGCTCTGCCTTCTGCCCCCAAACCCTCTACACCGCGGTCCTCTCTGAACTCTCCATTCCCTCTGAGTCTGCGCTGCACAGCACAGGGCAGGCCCCTCTCTCAATGTGCACGGGCGTCGGGCGGGAGTTTCTCTGACTTCAGCTTCCTTATCAACAGGAGCGCAGGATGGGGCCTTGCTCACCTCCATGCCCGGCCTTCAAAATAATGGACGCGTGGCCTAGCACTCACTAGGCCCTGGACGCAGTGCACCTGGGAGGGAGAGGGACCCCCGAGCCCCTAGAGGAGGTGAGATCTGAGCTGAATCTGGGCCTCAAGGCCTCACGAGGCACCTTCAAGGGAGGTCAGGCCATGAGGACCAGGGCGGGGGAGAAAGGGCGGAAAGTGTGGAGGGCCTGAAGGCCCAAGGTGACTGCCCAGAGACCGCTGTCGTGGCGCCCCCAGAGACCCGCGTACCTTGTCCTCGTAGGAGCGCTGGGCGGTGCTCACCGACCTGGCCTTCATCAGCAGAAGCACCAAGAGAGGCACCAGGAAGCCGGCGGCGGGGACCACTACGACGATGCTGCCCACGAGCTAAGGAGCTGCGCCCCCAATGGTCCTCCCGGGCCCGGCCCCTCACCGCGACTCCGGCCCTGACAGACCCGCGCACGACCAGCCAGTCCATCCTCTCCCCACCCACCAACCCCTGGTAAACCTCACCCCACCCTGCCGACCTGGTCTCCGTGCCACCCTCAGCGTCCTCCATCCAAGACCCGGCTAGATTGCCCACTCAGCGCAGTGCCTCTTAGCCCCACCCATCACCCAGACCCCACCACCCTCCCCTTGTCCAGAGTGGTCCTCCCCAGGGGGTTTCTCTCTAACCCCGCCCACCACTCGCCGGCCGCCGGGACCCCGCCCTTCGGCTGTCCCCGCCCTGCCCACTGCTCCCCAAGTGGACCCTGCAGCCTGGCGGATACGCGATGACCTTGTCAATGGAGAAGGGCAGGTGGCTGGTGCGCAGGAGGAAGACCATGCAGGTGACAAGCATGGAGCCCAAGTACAAGCACAGGCACAGGAGGAGCAGGATGAACAAGCCCAAGTTCCGGTGACCTATGCAGTTGTTCACCCACCTGCAGTGGTGGTCGAAGTCCTGAGCGAGAGGGAGAGGGGGCAGCGTTCCGGACACCAGAAGAGGACAGGTCAAGCTCCCCGGGCCAGGCCTACAGCCAGCCGTGGGGCCCTTGGGCATCTAGTGTCAGCCAGCCCTGGGGTAGGACAGGGGTGCCTTTCCTCCCCCTGGCCTGACCAGGCTCAGCATAGATGTGGATGCTCCTGGGCGTGTCAGCACCTGGGTCGGCGGGGGCCAGCCTCCCAGGACAGGTGCAGGCAGGGAGGCAGTGAGCTGCATGAGTGACCAAGAGTGGCTGGGAGTTACTGCCACCCTGGGCCTTAGCAGTCCGGGAAGTGGTTTGAGGCCTGCTGCTGGTCCCCTGTGCAAGTGGGCCTCCTGGTCCCAGGCAGGTGCAGAGCGGGTGGGGGTGTGGGCCAGAAGGGGGTAGATGAGAGGGGCGCTCACCTCCACACAGATGTTGCACCAGGGGCAGTGGTAGGTCCGCGGCGGGCGGTGGAAGCCGCACTGTGGGCACCACTGCAGGCGGAAGGCTATGTGCTTCGCCCAAACCACAGGCACCGTCCTGGGGCACTGTTCGTTGGAGCCTGGCATGGGAAGAGGATTGGGCAGCAGCAGGAGCCCCTCATCACACTGCTGCCGCCGGGGTGAGCGCCGCCCCGCAGCATCACTGGGCTCAGGCAAGGAGGTGTGCAGGGGAATCCTAGTCCGCACTGAGGAAGCTGACCAAACTCAGAGAGGCTGGCAGTCCAAGGGAAGGTAGACTTCCAGCCAGAGGAGTTCTGTGAGAACACAGGCCTTTGGAACTGTCATTGATGTAAGGAGTGTGTGCAGTGGGAAGGAAGAAGACACAACTGAGTGGTTGCCAAGAGCTGGCTTCTCTTCCCAGCCTGCCCTGGCCTTGCCTCCAAGGCAATTGGAAAGCCTCCAGAATGCTGTCGTACTGCATCTCGGTGGCTTGGGAATGAAGCAACAGAAGCAGGGCCCAAGTGAAGGGGATGTGGGGTGACGGGGTCTTGAGGCCCGAGGAGGGGACAAGGGAGGAGCACTTTAGGAATCATCCCTGCATGCAGGACCCTTTAGGGTGCTACCTCCTTCTCCCCGGGGCCCGAGAGCTCACCTTGGTGCAAGATACCAGGGTCGGAGATGTTTAGAAACATGAGAATGCCGAAGGTGAGGACGAAGAGTGGTCCTGTGAGCATGGGAAAGGCCCACTCCCCATTCTGGGCCAGCCATCTGCAACTGAGACCAGAGCAGGACTCAGCGCTGATCCTGGAGTCCCAAAGCTCCCCGCGGGACTCACTCCACCTGGTCGGGACTCACAGACCTCAAAGCCTGCTCTAAATAGCCAGGGCAGTGACAGACCCAGAGAGGCTCCACCAAATGTCACCCAATACTCCTAGCCACCAACAGCTCCCAAAGTCACCAAGCACTCTATGCCTCTGTGCCTTTGCACATTGGTTCCCACTGGCTAGACTATCCTCCCTTCCCTGACGCCTCTTCTGCACTTCCCCTGTCCGGACTCTCATGATCTGTCTTCCTTTCTGACTCTCTGTAAGAAACCTGCCGGCTTGTGTGGGAGACTCACGGGAAACCAAAGAAGAGTCCGCTGACAGCGACCAGCAGGACTCCACTGAAGGCAGCGAGCAGGCTCGGGACGAGCCAGGGAATTGGGACCTGAGGCGGGGGATGGCGCCCCTCCGTGAGGGGCGTGCCATCCTCCCAGAGCCGCATGGCCGGACCTCTGGTGCCCACAGGCTCCCTCCCTGATACTGGCTCCGAGAGCCCTATGTTCCCAGCGAACGCTGAGGCCATAGTGAGCTCAGAAGCCACAGCCCAGGGTGGAAGGCAAGAAGTCCCAGTGTGACATCACAGAGGACGAGGAGAATGTGGACTAGGGGCTCTGCAGCCTGTGACTGTCACTTCCCACAGCAACCACCCCACCCCCACCCGTGCTGGGGACTGAGAGGTCCTGCCCCTGTGAGCTTGGCTTGCACACCACATGAGATTACACAAACACATGGGGAGAAGGAGGGGATTCCAATCACCCTCTCAGGCAAAGTGCCAATAGAAGCCAACAGTGCTCATTGCTCATCTGTCTGCAGTTTTTCCTTTGGACTCTTTTAAAATTATACTTTGGGGGAGGGGGCAGCAAAATAATTTCTGCAGGCTTCCTCATTTCCAGGCTTTTCATGACACAATTCTGGTCGATGAGATATAAGTGGATGTGTGTTCAGGGTTTCTAGAACAGCTTTTGCCTTCCTGATAAAGGGGGAAAGGACACAGTTGGCACAGCTCTGTTCCTTCTTCCTGTCTTGAACCTAGATGTGCTGGCCCGGGGGGCCCCTTTGACCCGTTAGCCAGCCCCTCAACAAGCTACACAGACAACATGTGAGGACCTTGTTGAGTCACTGCCCCAGCCTTGACTCCTTCCCCCTGAGCTGCGTATTATTTGAGAAAATAACTGGCTTCTCTCTTACGTGCAGCTGACAGTTGTCATTCGTTTTAGCCACTGAGCGTCTGAACCCCTCTGTGTTTGGAAGATTCCCCCAACTGGGACCCAGGGGCCACCAATGAGCCTCAGAGCTGCTACCACCAACCGCCTGGGGAGTCTTGGCCGACAGGCAGCCGCCGCACTCATTTTCAGAGCTCCTGCGTGTTGAACTGTGGTGGCCATTTTGGAGGTCACTTCAATTTCAACAGTGATTGTATTACTCTTGGACATGGGCAAAATATGTATTTCCAAGGTTCCTGCTTTGCTTTAAAAGCTTAGGCTCATAGTGAATGGGAGTAATTGAACTAGAACATTCTGAGAAAGTTAATTTGATTAAAAACAGAGAGCAGGGGACGGTCCTGTGGCGTAGTGGTTAAGTTCGACGTGCTCTGCTTCGTCGGCCCAGGCTTCGCGGGTTCGGATGCCGTGCACAGACCCACACCGCCTGTCAGCCTGACTGTGGTGTCGACCCACATGCAAAAGAGAGGAAGATTGGCACAGTTCTTCGCCCAGGGCTAATCTTCCTTTTTGCTTCCTTAAGCAAAAAAAAAGAGGCAGATCGGCAGTGGATGTCAGCTCAGTGTGAATCTTCCTCAGAACAAAAAGAAGACAGCACAAGTTCCTCATCAACTCACAATGATTGTTACTTTTAGTTTCTTGTCTACAGAAATGTTATGTTTCTTCCTGATGTTCAAATTAAGAGGTTGAAATCAATGTAGAAGAATATTGTCTTATAATTTGCTTGATAAAATTATATTTTAAAAACTAAAGTTTAAAACTTTAGAATTTTCATTTGTCAGAATTTTGTATAACTCTATATTTCTATGCACATTTAAAATACCTACATACGGAGAGATAGTAAAAACTTTTAAAGGTATATGTATAACAGAGAGAAAGAATTGGTAGCCTGCAAGAGAAATGACCTTTGAATAACAGTCTGTTGTCAACACGATACAGTAAAAAGTCCTTATTTGCTTTCTGCCTATTCCACCCAGTGGTAGACAGTCATTATCTCAGCGAAAACCTAAGTGAGTCATCTGAATGGGGTCTATTCACGGACATGCTTTTTTGCTGTTTTGAGACATGTTATGACCATAGACAATTCTAAACAAATTAGGAGAATGATAGGAGAGTCCTCACTTCTAACAAAAACTGAAAATGCTGAATGTTAGTTATGGTACCTTCTGCTATGCCATGTAAAGGGCTGTTAGTCTGATGAATAATACGGCCCGCACTATGACCCTTACTTATCCTCAGGCACCTGGACTCATATAGAGCAACAGCTCTCTGATGTTGCTGTTTTCTGACGCTGAGCTCCAAATTCAGAAGAACAAAATTGACCTTGTGTCTTTTTGGCTGCTAGGTACACCACAGGCTGGCTCCACCATCTCAGAACCCATGACACGGCACTCTCAAGCATCAAAGAATGTGAAAAACATAGAGATAGAACGAGCGTGCTCCATATTTTCTTCGTGTGCTCAATGACATTCTAAGCACTGCCTTACTTATTGGGCCCACATTGTGGGGTAAACTGATAAATTAGAAAGATGATTTCATGTCGGTTTCCTATTGGTAAAGTGTTATCAATGTGAATAAGTTTTCACTAATTTGGATCCTCTTGCAGAGTCAGGAAGAGCACATTTGAAGTCAAGTGCACGGCCCAACACAGAGACTGTCAACAAACTGGCCTCTAGGAATATATATATATATGTTTTTGGAGAGGAAGATCAGCCCTGTGCTAACATCTGCCAATCCTCCTTTTTTAAATTTTATTTATTTTTTTGCTGAGGAAGACTGGCCCTGGACCCACATCCGTGCCTGACTCCCTCCACTTTATATGGGACGCCGCCACAGCACGGCTTGCCAAGCGGTGCGTCGGTGCGTGCCCGGGATCCGAACCGGCGAACCCTGGGCCGCCGCAGCAGAGCGCACGCACTCGACCGCTTGTGCCACCGGGCCGGCCCCATAAGAATATTTTATTCCTTGGTTTACAACACTTATGTCAATTGGCAGCCATTGTGGCACACGCTTTACATAACAGATTCCTCAGTGTTTTCACTGCCCATTAATCCATTTTCTCCTCAGATTAATTACCAGTTAAGTCTTCATGGAACCATTACAGGGACCCATGCACTTATGTACCTCACCCCCATAGAGACTGCACTCTCCTCCATCTGATAATGTTGGCCTCTGTAAGAAGTTGCCCTGCCTTGTCATCAACACGTGCTTTCTCTGCTCCCTTCATTTTTGCCTGAAGGTCCCTGCCAGAAGCTACTGGCCAGAGATTAGGTCTTCTGGAAGAAAATCAGAGAAGTGCAGCCTGAGAGAGGGATACAGGGAACAGCTCCATGCTTACAGCCTTCCTAGAAGAAGCTGATGTGCCCACCAGAGCACACACCGGGGGGATCTGACACTCGGGACTCCAGGACTCCAGGGTCCAGCAACAGATGACTTGAGGAACACAGATTGTTGAGCCTGGGTTGACACAATGAGAATTCACAACATATGACTGAGTAACGCCCATGAGGGAAATCTGACGGTGCCTATTTGTTTCAGAATTTGTGGCTTCTTGTTTCGGAATTCTGTGGACCAGTTTTACTGTTTTCTTCTCTGATGAGCATACAATAAGGTCCCTTTTTATACTTTGTGTTCCGTCTCCAAACCCTGAATTTCACAGGCTATGACCATGACTATGACAATGGTCAAACTTAGCTGACTATTGCTGTTTAATTTAAATCTTTCCTTCATTGACATATTCATCCAAAATATATGGAAAGAACGATCCTTTTTGAAAGAGCAAAAATACTTCTTCACCTGGGCCCACCTATCGGAATCCGGGCACGGATGATAAGGCTTCCTCCACACTATCACGGTGAGGCTGAATATGGAAAGCTGTGAGTTACAGCTGAGAATTACAAGCTAATTAATTCTCAGGAAAACTTTACAATCATGCCCTAATAAGTGGAATCCAGGGGAGTGCTTTTACACAAATTGAAGCTTGGGACTATTCCAGCTGCCCTGTGAACCTTCTGGGAAACATTTAAACTGTGATGTGTAGAGAACTCCACTTGTTAGTGTCATGATAACTCTACAGGAACTTGAACATACATTTACACACAGACGCTCCGGAGGCTGCTTAGATACACACAGTGCCTTTACTGAGTCCCTGTATTGATCACGGCAATGTCATTATTGTCAAAGTTTCCATAAGAACTAGTTCTCTTACCTAATTGAATACATCAAATCTGTTATCATGCCCATGACTGAAATGTCACTTCTAAAAACAAATTTCATTTAATTAGCGATGACCAGCCCACAATGAGGGAACGAGAACTATACTTTATAAGTAGAAACATGCTACAAATCCCTCCCAGAAAAATGGTACCTGTCCACTGGCTTTATAGACGGCACGTCAGGAACATTGGACAGTGTGGGGCTCTCAGAGAACACCTGGAGGTTTCTCACTACATGCCTGTAGCGACTGGCAGCAAAACCTGGAGGAGAAAGCACACTTGATCTCGACCTTGGAATACACAAGAAGATAGGTTCAGCAAAAAAATATATCTGGAATTGGGGAAGCATCTAAGTGACTCTCCAGGCAGAGTTTAATTCTCTAGTCTTAGGGTCTTACAGCTCTTGATCTCTGGCCAGAAATCAAGGAGGTCTTTGGGTGTCTTTTACTTACACCTCTTCCTATTTTACATAAACAAAACAGCCCAAACAGAACACGACATGCACAAGTTGAAAGCCCAGGTCCTCCCAGCACATGAGCTGCCACCGCTGCCCTGGTCGCTGTGAGGTTTCCTTTCGATATCATTGCCTAAGGGAGGAAACAGGCATAAACAAACAATATCAATGTGTGTAAAAATATAGCTGCTAATTGTGATTATGTATGTCTTCTAAAGATTAATTTACATTCATGATAATTTCTAATTATTCCTAATTTCCACTTCCTATAAGAAATGTAAAGAGGTAACATGTTCAATTAATGATATTGACAAAACAATACAAAACAAAATACCACAGCTGAGATGGAACTTGAAATACTAGCTCAGTGAAAAAGAGGTATTGGAAAAAGTTGTGTGAAAACCCGGTCCGGGACATTTTGCTCTGTGATAAATCGCTAGCTGCTCCTGGGGAACAACTAGTGTGCTTGATCAAATCTGGTAGATTTTAATCAGATTAAGATTTCTTCTACGCAGTTACCAAGAGGACTCCAGCCAACCGTCAATCAGAGGTCACATTGTCTTGAACAAGACATTTATTTGACCCTTTCCTTCTTTTTCTTTCATTCTTTTCTTTCTTTCATTTCCTTCCTCTCTCTCTCTTTCTCTCTCATTCTCTCTTCCTTTCTTCCTATTAATGTCTTTGAGAGAACTCTTCGAATTGGACTGCTTAGACTCCTCTGTCCTTGCAGCAAGTTTCAAACCAAACTTGCACGCATGCTGGTAGCCCATTTGTAGAAAAAGTTGTACTGTTGTACTGTCTACAATAATTAGACACCACAACCTCCTGGTTTTCCTCCTCCTTTATTTGCTGCTCTACCTGAGTCTCCTTTGCTGATGCTCCCTCCTCTCTGACCTCTAAATATTAGGAGCATCCTGTGCTCTTCTCCATCTCTCTACTTCACTTCCTAGACCATCTCATGTGGTCCATAGCTTAACTACTCTCCATCTGCTTTCAGTTCCCAAATTCTAGTATCTCCAGCCCCTGTCCTCTCCCCTGAACTCCAGACTCATCCTTCCACCTGCTCAGACGACATCTGCACTTGGTGTCTAACAGGCATCTCACATTTCACCTTTCCAGACTGAATCCCTGGATTCCTTCCTCCAGAAACCTACTCCTCCCCTCAGTGCTGTAATGTCCCAGGAATTAGGACCATCATTCACCCTCCTGTTCAGATCAAACCCTTAGAGTCATCTGACTCCTGTCTCTATCTCATATCCCACCTCCAGTCCATCAGCTCGACATTCAAAACAAAATCTCATGAGTCCAAGCCATCACCTTCTCTTGCTTGCATATTGCAATACCTTCCTAAGTGACCCGTGCCTCTTCCTCCCTTGACCCTTAATAGATTCTGCTGCAAATAGTAGCCAGTGCTCCTTATAAAGCTTAGATCATGGCCTCTGCTCAGAAGCCTCCAATTGCTTCCCGGCTCACTCACGGTAAAGTCGGCACTCCTTACTGTGGCCTTCAGGCCCTCCCTCATCTGGCCCCACTCACTTCCTGACCTCATTCCTAACTGAGTGTTAGGAATGCTCACTCCATGCCAACAGGCACACAGCATTCTCCGCTACAAATATTCACAGAGCTGGCTCCCTCACTGCACGGTGTTCTTTGTTCAAGGGGTGCCGTCTGCCATTAACCACATGCCTGCATCTCCTATGATACCCTTAGAATAGATTCCTAACTGTTGGATTTGGGTCAATGAATGTGAACATTTGAAACTTCTTTTGCATAGTTTGCAAGATGCTTTCCTGAAAGTTTGCACACGTTTATACTACCATTGTGAGCATACCCATGCCATAAGACTAAGATTATAATTAAATATTAACATAAAATAATTTCACCAGGTTTATAGATGACAAATGATATGCTGATCTTTTCATTCATATCTCCTTAAATTACTTACGAAATTAAATATTTTTATACACCTGTAGGTCATTTTGTTATAGTTGTTTTGTTAATTGCCCTTTTATATCTTTTACCACTCACAGTTCAAGTTTATATCTTGGGGTATTTTTCTTTTCTTTATGTGGTAAATAAACATAACATAAAATTTACCATTTTAACCATTTTTAAATGAGCAGTTCTGTGCCATTACGTTCATTCACATTGCTATGTGACAATCACTACTATTCATTCCAGAACTTTTCATCATTCCAAACAGAAACTCTGTACCCATTAAATAATGACTCCTCATTCTCCACTACCTCCAGCCCCTGATAAGCACTGTTCTGCTTTCTGACTCTATGAATTTGACTACTCTAGGTACCTCATACAAGTGCAATCATAGGATATCTGTCTTTTTGCGTATGGTTTATTCCACTTAGCATAATGTCCTCAAGATTCGTCTCTGACATTTAGCAGTCCTGAAAGTTGGTATGTTGTAGCATGTATCAGAACTTCCTTCCTTTTCAAGGCCCAATAATATTTCGTTGTATGCATATGCCATATTTGCTTTATCCATTCATCTGTTGTTGCACATTTAGGTCCTTTCCACCTTCTGGCGATCGTGAGTAAAGCTGCTATGAACAAGAGGGTAGAAATATCTATTCAAGTCCCTGCTTTCAATTCTTTGGGGTACATAGCCAGAAGTGGAAGATCTGGATCGTATGGTAATTCTATGTTTAATTTTTTGAGGAACGGCCATATGATTTTCCACAGTAGCTGCACTGTTTTACATTCTTGTCAGCAATGCGCAAGGGTTCCAATTTCTTCACATCCTTGCTAACACTTTCTGTTTTCTTCTGTTGCTGTTTTATAACATCTATCCTAATGGGTATCAAGTGGTATCTCATTGTGCTTTTGATGGAAGTGTTGGGTTTTTATTTCTGATTTACAGGAGCTCCTTTCTTTAAAACTTTTGGCACTGTTTATTGCAAATATATTTCTGGTTTTTTGTTTGACTTTTAATTCTGTGTGCAATTTTGAATATCAGGTTTTGTTGTTTTTCTGTAATCAAATCTATTGACATTTCCTTAGCATCATCTTACTTTTCTTCTAAGTCTTTGCCTCTCCTTCTCTCTGATAAATATTTACCTATACTTCTTATTTTCTTTGTCATTTAAATCTTTAATCTATCTGACATTCAGGTAGTGGTAAGACATAAGGTAAAGGTCTAATCGTGTATGTCACTCATGTCATCACAGTAAATTGTTCCAGCATCATTTATCAAGTAAGCTTTCCTTTTCCTCTTACAACAGTTACTAAGTTCTTCATATATGCTAAGATCTGTGGGTGGCCCTGTGAGGTGCCTCCCAGACCCCAGTCCTGGAAGGCAGAATCTATCCCCCAGCTGCTGGAAGACAGCCTCTGCTTTGAGGGTAACCTCCTCGAAGAAAATTACCTCACCCAAGGTCCCGCCTCCTTCAGGGGCAGTTTGTTTGCATCCAGGGACTGGTCAACAGGAGAGTTTCAAGGCCCAGCCACTTTGCCCCAGTGCAGGACAATCCTGAAGGGCCATCCCAGCCCCCATGTGACCTCTGGGCTACCTCAGGCTTTTGTGGGGCCCTTACCACAGATGGACTTCTCCCTCTGCTCAGGCCCGCTTCCTTCCCTTCCCTTCCCTTCCCTTCCACAGGTGTTGATCCCAAAATCATTGCCTAATAAACATTCTGCAGGCTACTCTTTAGAATCTGTTTGGGGACTTCTCTTTCATTAATTTACTGAAATTAGCACCATGTATTTCGGTGTTTGTAGTTGTAGAATTCAGGGGGCTTTTTGCGTTCTTAGTTGTCAACCTCTGAATCCCTAAAGTTAGCATGTTACGTAGTAAACAAAAACACCAGAACGCAAAAATATTCACTCATGAACAAGAAATGAGGCCCCACCCAAACATCACCTTTCACTCAAAAGTAGCATCTTCATTTCCCATCTCAACTGCAATGTAAAACAATGCCAAGTGCAGGTGTAACGAAAACTTACTGCAAAGTGAAATTTAAAATCTTGCAAAAGAAGCAGAATTTAATGATGTTTATAGAAGTGATATTAGAATACCACTGAAGTCACCCAAACGGCCATGAACCGATAAGGAGCTAGTCTAAAACAGCTAAACATTGAAGAAGGGACAACATGGTAGGCTCTTCAGAAAAGAATGGCCTATAGCTTCCCTGGTAAATTCTCAACACATTAAAGAATGAACACTCATCCTTCTCAAATTCTTCCGAAAAACAGAAGAAGGAAGACTTTATCCAATTCATTCTAGCAAGTCAGTATCCCCATAACACCAAAGCCAGATGAAGACATCACACACATACAAACTACAGACCAGTATCCTTCATGGATATAGATGCAAAAACCCTCAACAAAATACTGGAGAACTGAAACCGGGGCATATTAAAGGATTACACACCAGGATCAAGTAAGATTTAGCCCAGGAACGCAAGAGTGGTTCAACACACAAAAGTCAATCAACGTACTACACCATATTAACAGAGTGCAGGGAAAACACAGCATGATCATCTCAATGGCGAATAAGCATTTGGCAAAATCCAACACCCCTCTGTGATGAAGACGCTCACACACCAGGGATAGAAGGGAACTTCTTCAACCCCATAATGGGCATTGATGAAAACCCCACAGCTAACATTGTACTTGATGGGGAAGGACTGAAAGCTTTCCCCGTAAGATCAGGAACAAGGCAAGTGTGCTTGCTTTTGCCATTTCCATTTAACACTGTGCTGCAAGTTCTAGCCAGAGCAGTTAGGCAAGAAAAACAAACAAAAGCATCCACACTGGAAAGGAAGAAGTAAAACTATATCCATTTGCAGATGACATGATCTTGTATATAGAAAACCCTAATCAATACACACACACCCACACCCACCCACCCACCCACACACACACACACACACACACAGAGCTAACAAATGAGCTCAGTGAAGTAGCAGCATTATTCATAGTAGCCAAAAACAGGGAAACAACTCACATGTCCATTAGATGATGAGTAGATAAAACAAAATATGACATATCCGTATGACAGACTATTATTCAGCCATGAGAAGGAATGAAGTACTGATACATACTGTGACATGAATAAACCTTGAAAACATGCTCAATGAAAGAAGTCAGATGCAAATGGCCACATATTGTATGATTCTCTTTAGATGTACCATCCACAAGAGACAAAACCGTACAGACAGCAAGTAGATTAACGGTTGCCAGGGGATGGGAGGAAGGAGGAATTGGGAAGTATGAGGCTTCTTTTTGGGATGATGGAAAGATTCTGCAATTAGATTAATGGAGATAGTTGTACAACACTACAAATACGCTAAAAACCTCTGATTTATGCACTTTAAAAAAAGAAAATGCTGAATTTTATGTTATGTGAATTTTATCTCTATACGAATTTGTTGAAAAGAGAGAGCATGGCTTTTAAACATCAAATGATTGAGGAGTCCTGGGGAAAACACGGTGAATCTCAGGTTTCTTTTGCGTATTTTTATCTGTCAAAAATGACCCTTACGCTGAGAAGGCCAAACTGAAGGGATAGGTGTCATATCACGTTATCATACAATGTTGTGAGGGAAATTAAGGCAAAAACATGAAACGAAGGAAGCTGTGTTCTTCTTGGCTCTAAAAATCAGTGTTTGAGAGGTAGCAGTCCAAAACTGTCAAGAGAAGAATTGATTGGCTGGTCCAGCTCGTCCTCTCTTGCCACAGCTGAGCTATGAATTGGCTGGCCTTGAGTCAGGGCATCGCCCTGGACTAGTCACGGGTCACCCTGCACAGAAGATAGCCGCTGAGGGACTTTGGGTGGGTCAGAAGTACCCCGTCACAGCTAAAGTCCTCCCCCTCACCAACACCCTGCCATTCCTCCCGCCATCCTCAGCCATCTTGAGAATTCGCCAGTCTCCCCTGGACCTCAGAGCCCCTACAACCCAGCTGTGGGAGCACTGAGTGTCAGCCCAGCCGCCTCCCTTCCCGACTCCCTCCTGCTCTTCAACTCCCCTCTCTTGCCTCCCCCACCCCCAACTCTGTTCTGAAGAAGTTTTGGAGAACATCCTCAGCACCCTGTTATCGGCTCTGGAGAAGGCTAGGGTTCAGGGCTTTGGCCAATTAAGCTCAAGGCCTCTGACTGGCTAGAGATGAACGACCCAGGGAGCGCTCTGTGCACATAGTTTGAGGCAGCTGAGTCAGCCTGTGTCTTTGTCAGGGCTGCCAAGGTGATGGACCCTCTGGGGCTCAGTGCCCTTGTTTCTTTGTTGTGCCTTTATCCCCACCGCAGGCGATAATGGGGCCCCTGAGACTCCTGGTTCCCTGCACTGTCCTGTCCCCAGTATGTACTTTAGGAAGAGGCTGAGAGAGGGAGAGGATTCTGTTGACCCTGGGGAGATACTTGGAGGTGTTCGCGGACAGGACGAGGGAGTCCTCTTGGCACCACAGCAGTAACTGCTTCCTCTGATCGCATCTACTCCCCAGCCAGGGCAAGAGCCGCCTCTGCTTTCCCAGAATTCACTCTCTTGACCCTCTATGAGTCCTTTCCTTACCATCACAAATCTTCACCCTAACCTCAACAGAGCCCCTATAGCAGGTCCCTTCAGCTCTCTCCATACCTCCACGGCTTTCTATCCAATCTGATGTCATAACCTCTCTGAAACTCAGTTTCCTTAACTGGAAATTGGGAATAAAGATAGTATTTACCTGATAAGAGTGTTTATAAGATTGAAATGGGATCAGGAACATATTCTATTTCACACAGCACCTGGTGGTCCATAAAAGCTTAATACACATTAGCGGCTGCTGTTGCCGTGGTTTTACTGTTTTATAAGTCATGCAACCAATTCTAAGGAGCACTGAGTATGTGTGAGGCCCTGTGCCAGGAACCTAAGGTCACACTGTTTGGCCTCAGATAGGTCTAAATCTATTCTGAGAGAGAAGAGAAATCACCAGTCAATAAAATAGTTCATAAGCATATAATCGGCTTATAAAAATTGTCAGTTTTTCAAAATGTGTCAAAATGCTCAGAAATCTCACTCAGGACCTCTGCCTCTGAAATACAGCCTCCCTCGCATTTGCTGCAACCTTCGCTGCTGTGTGGCTGGATAAGCCCGTCATCTACATGTGGTGGGACGGGGCTTTGGACAACCCACAAAGGCCTCATCTGGCTTTTCCAGCTGGTCCTCCCTTCCACACGCCGGGCCAACAGCACCAACACAGCCTAGGCCTCAGCCCTGACTCTCCCATCACCAGGGCACCAGAGACTGAGCTCCGGACAGGTTCTGGGGGAGGGAGGGTTGCTGTCCAGGAGGTCTTGCAGGGAGGATTGAGAACTCTGTCCCTACCACTGCCCTAGAAGACGCCTTAGTGGGGGAAGTAGGATGGGGGTGGGCCAGGGGCAAGGGGTGGCCAAAGGCATTTGTGGGAGGGAGGCAGGAGGGACCACACCTAGGGACAGGGAGGAGTCAGGAGCCAGGGAACTCAGCCAGCAGACAGGATCCAATTCCTCCAGGGTGAACTCTGAGAGAGATTCTGGGAACTTGTGGGCACAGAAGGCTCCAAGAGGGAAAGAGCCAGAGGGGAAGACCGGCCACTCCACCTACCTGTGGCCTGAGTCCTCTGGGAAAGGGCAGTAGGCAACAGGGCCAGTGGGAGCCACCTCCCTCAGGGCCCCCTCCTGCCCACCCCTCCTTGCCCTTCAGTGCCTGCCTGGAGAGCTGGAGAGGGAGAGAAGATCACGCAGTCAGGCAGGACTCAGATAAAGCTGGACCCCAGGCGAGTGAGAGCACCAGGCCCTGAGCCAGTAGCCATTTGATAAGGAGCGGTGGCCCCTATGGCTCTGGCCTGTCCCTCCCTCCCTCCCAGGGCCCTTTGGCTCCCAGCACACAGCGTGAGACAGGACTGATAACGGTCTGGCTGTCCATGACGTCCCAAAGGGTGTTCCTGGAATAAGAATCCCGAGGAGCGCATCGTGAAAACACAGTCGGCAGAAACACAAGTTTTGTACAAGCTGTGGTCTATGACATCCTTTTGGAAATTAATAATGTAAATCAGATTAAAAGGTCCAGTATGCTCTGCAGGAAAGAAACACGTTCAACTTTGTTTAAGGCATTTCTTTTTTTTTTTTTTAAAGATTTTATTTATTTATTTTTTCCCCCCAAAGCCCCAGTAGATAGTTGTGTGTCACAGCTGCACATCCTTCTAGTTGCTGTATGTGGGACGCGGCCCCAGCATGGCCGGAGAAGCAGCGCGTCGGTGCGCGCCCGGGATCCGAACCCGGGTCGCCAGCAGTGGAGCGCGCTCACTTAACCACCAAGCCACGGGGCCGGCCCTAAGGCATTTCTTTTGTCTAAGGCAGATCTTTAGGCGATAGAACACTTTTGTCCCATCATATCTATTAAGATGATGCAGTCAAATACAGTGGGGGACAATCTTCTAAGAAGACAAATGAGTGTGATGGAGCGAGGGGTGGCAGGCTATGGGTGCTCAGGCCCTGCTCTCTCTCAGCTTCTGCGCTGTGGAGGTGCACACAGGAGCCTGTAGATGCTGCGACTACGAGAAAAGAGTCGAGTACCCAAGCCAGCACTCACAAGACACTGCATGCAGAAGCACTTCTGTACTGAACAGTCAGGACATGCCCATCCCCACCTTCATCGACTGAAACAACCCTTTAGGGCTGCATTTTATTGTCTATGTCACTCCACGCTCTCTCCCGTATCCATGTGAACACACACCAAGAGTGAGTGTGTGTAACGGTGAAGAAAACGGGCTTAGCGTCAGGACCCCTGGGTTTCCATCCAGCTCCTTCACTTCCAGGCTGTGACCCTGGGCAAGGTGCTTAACTCTCTCAGCCTAGTTGCCTGGAAAAGCCTATGCAATGGAAATGACAATAGCAATTGTCACGGGGTCATTTCTTTCATTCAAGAAATAGTCACAGACAGTTACTGCTCCAGGCAGTTGGATGGTGGAATGGAGAACAAGCCCCAAAGAGTCCCTGCCTTCGTGGAGCTTACACAATGGTGGGAGGACGGATGGTGGGGGCAACGTCACACAAGGCCGGGGGGAGGCTAGCTGAGCAGGGGCATTGAAGCAGAGAGCTCAGAGATGAGAAGGAGCCAGCCACACGCAGCTCAGGGAGAAAAGCTGAGCAGGCAGAAGCCACCTGGAAAGTCCTGGAGGTGGAAACAGCTCACATGGTTGCTGGGAGTCTGAAGGAGTGGTAGGGATATCGGAAACCTCAATCAACAGAGAAGAGCTGAGCTGCCCTGACTGAGTTTGGAGAACACAGGGTGTGCGAGAGGGTGAGGAATCAGTCGAGGAGACCTGGGGTCAGAGGCCAGGGGGGAACCAGGAGGACTGCGGTCTGGGAGTCAAGGGGAGGGAGCTTTTCACGGAGGGGGGAGCAGTCAAGGACAGCGAGGACTGGGAAAGGCTCGGCCTTGATGGCTCAGGAAAGGGTGGTTTCTGCTCTCAGCTCTCAGTGATCTGATGAGGATGAGAGCTGAGTAGGGCGTGGGGGGTGCCGGGCAAGGAAAGGCTTCCAGCAGTGACTCTCGCTCCTGACAATGGACATTGGCTTTTAGAAATCTACTGAATAAATTTCGGTTTCCAGCTATCTGGACTTTATCTTTTGTTTGTAATATTTTTTTTTTTTTTTTTTTTTTTGCTCATGAAGATTTGCCCTGAGCTACTGTCTGTTGACAATCTTCCTCTCTTTCCTTGAAGAAGATTCGCCCTGAGCTAACATCTGTTGCCAATCTTCCTGTATTTTGGATGTGGCTCACCACCACAGCACGCTCACTGACCAGTGGTGTAGGTTCCGCCTGGACTGAACGCGGGCCACCAAAGCAGAGTGCGCTGAACTTAACCACTGGCCCACCAGGCCAGCCCCCTGTATTTTTCTTAAAAGTAAACATTGCTACTGTAAAAATAAATTTGGTTCAGTAAACTGAATATGAAAATACCAAAGTAAAAGGAGAAAAATTCATATGTAATCCCACCCCTCAGAGGCAGGAACTATAAATATCATAGTATAATTCCCTTTTTCTTTTTTATTTTCAATTTATTTAGTTTAATTTCTTTTGCTGATAATGGGAGTGCTGATTCATTTTATTTATTTATTTATTTTGTTTATTTATTTTGGTGAGGAAGATTGGCCCTGAGCTAACATCTGTGCCAATCTTTCTTTGTTTTGCACATGGGATGCTGCAACAGCATGACTTGAAGAGCAAGGTGTATGTCTGCACCTGGGATCTGCAACCACGAACCCCGGCGACGAAAGCAGAGTGAGAGAGCTTAGCAACTAGTTCACAAGGCTGGCCCTTCCTTTCTCTATGCTTTTATTTAACATTTGTACAAATTCTACTCTACCTACAATTTTACATCCTGTATGTATTACCGGAACAGCATAGGAATTTTTTATATTATTATATATTTGGCAAAATGGGGCCTGGCCTTCCCAGCCTCCTGCAGAGCTGGGGCTCCAGCAGGCGCCACTCCTACACTCACCCCGTTCCATGCATATGCCCCTCCAGGCCTTGGCCCACGTTCCTGGATCCTCCTCCTATGAGGCCCAGGCCCAGACCACCCCAGGACTCCCATTTGGGAGTGGGCCTGAGAGCCTCTCCTCACTGCTGGGCTGCCTGGGCTCAGCTGTGCCCTCTGAACACACACAGACGGGAGACCCACACAGATTCGTGCGCCACATGCACACCTGGGCTCAGGGGCTCAAAAGGCCTCATGTCCCCCTCCCCTCGCCACGTAACCATGGACTGTGGCCTTCCCAGACAGAGGAGGCTGCTTCAGCTTCACTCAATAAATGCAGGCCCCAAGCAGTGTAAATGTGGCCAATGAAGTCATTGACGGCAAGGCCCAAACTGGGCTGCCTTTTTGAATGTCAATGAATACCCTGCACCCCTCCCCGGAACCGTTGGTTAACCCTGAGTTAAGCATGATGAGAGCTGAGAACAAGCCTGCACCCCAAGGGAGCTTGGGACTGGGGAGACGCTGGGACCAGGGCAAGGGGACACGATAGAGCTGGAGTCCCTGGGGTTAGGCGAGGCTGCCCAGGAGCTCAAAGAGCCAAGGCCAGAGCCGGGGGTGACGCAAGGCCCAGACACAGAGGGGCCCGAGGCCACCACAGTCAGGGTGGGAGGAAGAGGAAAGGGCAGCCTCTAGGGGATTCAGCCTGTAGGGCACTGAAGCCATGTCCTACATTGGAGGTCACCCGCCTCCTCAGGCTGTGCTGACACTCACCAAAGATGAGCTCCTGCCCCAGCACACAAGCTCGGGCGTGCACACACAGGCGCACACACCTCCACGGGCCCCGGGCTGTTCATCTGGCCCTTCAGCCACATCCTGCCTTCTCACCCTCACCATATCCCGATTTCCCCTGGAGACAAGGGGAGCAGGAAGCAGTGTGGCTGGTGCCCATCTTCCCCTCCTGAGACAGTAGTTTGGAAACGTCAGGGTGGCAGCATCACACCGGGCACTGGACAAAAATTCAGATTTAGATTCCCACCCACCCACACCCCGAGATTCTGAGTTCGTGGTCTGGGAGCCCAGGAATTCTGAGAACTTGCTTCTGAGAGGAACACAGGGTGGTCTGCTAGCTGTGTGATGGAGAAAATAATCATAATGGTACCGGCTGCATTCACTGTGTGCCTACTGTGTACCTGGTGTTTGCATGTACAACCTCATTTCATCCTCTGACCACCTGCCAGGAAGGTGCCGTTATTTCCCATTCCCAAGCTCACACACAGCACACTAGAGGACCCCAGTTTGACGTGGCTCCCTCCACCTCCCTCCACACACCCAAAGGTCTGCAGACTCACTGGGCCTAGAACCCCACCCTCAGAGACAGGATCAGAACCAGCATCTGAGTCTCCAACAGGAGGGAGTGACAAGGGTGAGACCCACTTGGAGGAAAGATGCAGGGTGGACTTTGATGGGGAACACCCCACTCCTCCACTTCCCTGTGATGAGGTCCTGGGAGGGTCCACTCCTAGCCTGAGGGTCAGCCCCAACCCACCCCAGAACCTCCTGTGCTGCCAGGCTGGACCTGGCCAGGCAGGGTGAATTCCCAAGCAGCCCGTGCCCCTGCAGTCAGACAGGGTGGCCGCAGGGCAGAGGCCAGGACTTGGCTAGGCTGACAGCCAGGCATTGTTGGGTTTCTCTTCCATCAACCCCAGTCCTCACTGTGGGTGTTATGGTTTCTCCATTGGAAGGACGAGAGAAATGTTGAGTTTCTTGCACAAGATCGCAGAGCCAGCCAGGATTAGACCCTGCCTCCTCCCTCCCCTGGTCTTCGCCTCAGCCCCCAGAGTCCCGTGAACCCCCACTCCCTTGAACCCAACACACAGTGCAGCAGGGCAGCTGTAGGAGGCAGGCAAAGGGTATTTAATGAGCTTTCAGGGGTCTCGGCACTCCGCCAGGACTGGGCGAGGGCAGGGCGCAGAGAGCCTCCACGCAGGGCTCAAGAGCTGAGCCTTAGGTGCCGGGCTCCTGGCATTTCCGGGTCCAAAGGGGTGAGAGGCAGACCGAGCCTTGTCTGGGGGCCTGTCGCAGCAGGGGCCACACTGGGCCGGCCAGTGTGGATCTAAACACAGAGTGGAGGATGTCGGCTCTCCAACGGTGCTGGCCCCACACCGCATGAACCACCAGCTTGGCAGCTAGAAACTGTCCAAGGTGCCACCCCCACAGGCAGAGCCAAAGGAGTGGGCAGGCACCACAGAACGCCACTGCAGGGGCCCTGGGGGCGTGCGGGGTTGTGAATTATCTACTGCACGTCATTCCTAAAGCTCCACTTCCATATTTCATACATTGAGCTTCACATTAAAAGTTGCCTTTAAATAAAGGAATCTGCCCCCCAAAATTTAAACCACTGGACTAGACTCAGTTGTCACCAATAGTTAAGGAAACTGAGAGCTAGAAAAGGTAAGTGACTGGCCCAATGCCAACCAGCAAGTGAGTGGTGTGGTCTTTTCCCTTTGTGTCTCCAGGGACCCCTGGTGTATTCTGGAGGCCTGTGACTCTACTTCCAACACTCCTCAGGGCTATAATCCCCCGCCCTCGAGCTCTGTGTGCTCCTGCTTCAGGGCCAGCCCTCAATGGGGGAGGCTTTCCCTAATCTGCACATGCCCTTTCCCAGTACAAAGGGCACCCGCGCTTGCATACACACACACAAACACACACACACACACACACACACAGGCATGCACGCACAGAGACACCTCATCTCCTGGAGGGCTGCAGCCTCACCACTCCCTGGGGAACCCTGCCTTGGTTGGTAGAGACCCAGCGGTTGGACCTGGGGGCCAGACCCCAGCCCAGGGTGGGCTTGGGGATTGGGCGTGGAGGGGCACCTCAGGATGTGCTGGATCTTCTGGGCACCCAGTCAGGCCCCTCCGCTCTCTGCATCCTGACAGCTTCGGCTATGTACCTGGGGAGCAACAAGCCAGATGGAAGGCGTCGTGGACCTCTTTGCCTGGTCCCCTCAGCTTTGGGAGCAGAAGGCCAAGGGCCTGTCCCTGCAGGGAGCTGGGGCCTGTCTCATCCAGGATGCAGTGCCCTCTGCTCCGTTTCTTGGGGCAAGAGCCGACAGAGGCAAGGAATGGGAGGCTCCCACAAGGCCCTGGGGAAAACCCCAAATCAATAGGAAGAGTGAGCGGAAGGACCTGGGAGCTCTGCTAAGGGGCCGGGGGGAGAGACCCAGCTTCACCCCACACCACCATCCCCAGGGCCACCACTCAGGCCTCTGGTTTGCCAACTCACTTGGGTCCCAGCGCTGCACAAAGTGTCCAATACCAGTTTCCGGCACAGCCAAGGTCCAGAGGATGGTATCCCTGTAGGTATTGGTACTGGAGGGGGCGCAGGTGGGAAGAGGAGCTCAGATCCAGCAGGACTGGGCAGGTCACCCCCACTGCCCTCCCTGAGCTGGTCAGGTCAGCCCAGGGCTGCAGCAAGACCCCAAGGGCAGAGAAGCTGAAGGGTCAGCCAAGGCCTCCCCCAACCCACTTCTGAGGAGCTCTCTCCACGCGACCCCTGGCCCCGCACCCCCAACTCCTGCCGCCTCAGGGATCCCTCCACCACCTGGTACCCCCTTTGGCAGCATCCTCCCCCTCTCTGTCTCCTTTGGCCACACACATCCTCCTGCTGCCTCCTTCCAAACATGCTTTCAGATCTGCCTTGTTCTATTAAGCTGCTGCAAAGACAGCTCCACACCCCGCTCCCCCTACTTCTCTGCTTTCCCACCTCTCATTACTTCCAAACTTGTGCCTTCACTGAATTTCACTATCTGGAAGGGCAGTGCTTTCGGGACCCATCATATTCCCTAACCAAACTCACATGGCCCCGGAAATCGGGGTTCAAAGTCCTGAGCGCCTAGTGCAGTAAAGGTCAAGCTGAAAGTTCAAGTCCTCTCCTGAACACACTTGACCCAGCTCTCGTCCTCCCCGCCCTCCACCCACCAGCCTCATCCCCTCCTCCTCCCCAGCACAGGCCGACTCTCACCCCGACTTCAAGAGCCCTAGCTACAAAATGGTGGTCACGACCGAAAGGGGCCCAGGAGCACCTCCACCCACCACCAGCTCCCCTGTGTCCCATGCCCCTGTCACAAAGACTTTGTTCGTCAACACTATTCTCCACCAAAAGGAACCAGGACCCCATACAGGGCAGCTGAGCCCTGGGGCAGGAAAAGTCAAGACGGCTCCAGAATGTCCCATTGTGGCCAAAACCAACACTAACCATTGTGATATTTTGAGTTCTGTGTCCTTTAAAGTGTTTAAAGATTTAACCAAAACTAGTGTTCTAATCAAAATTTTAATTAAATGCTTAAAAGAGTTTGATTAGGGTCAGCCCTGGTGGCCTAGTGGTGAAGTTCGGCGTGCTCGGCTTCGGCGGCTTGGGTTAGGTTCCCAGGCACGGACCTACACCACTCTGTTATCGGCGACGCTGTGCTGGCGGTCCACAAACCACAAAATAGAGGAGGAGACCATGGATCTTACCTCAGGGTGAATCTTCCTAGGGAAAAAAAAAATTGTTTGACTAAATTGACAGTAAAAATGTCAAATGTAAAGAAATAAATTTTGATGCATGAGATCTACATGAAGTATAAGACAAGCTGATTCTAAAATTTACACGGAAAATGAAAGGAATTAGGATAGGCAAAAGAACTTTGAAAAAACACAACAATAAACAAACACATAGGGACAGAGAATGGATTGGTGGTTACCAGAGGGGTAGGGGGGAGGGAGGAGGGTGAAAGGGATAATTCGGTACATGTGTGTGGTGATGGGTTGTAATTAGTATTTTGGTGGTGAACATGATGTAATCTATGCAGAAATAGAAGTACAATGACGTACGCCTGAAATTTTTACAATGTTATAAACCAATGTTACTGCAATAAACAAAAAATTAAAAAAAAAAAAAAGAAAAAACACAACAATGTTGGAATCTCACATTCTGTGATTTTAAAACTTAATACAAAGCTACCAATGAAGACAGTGTGGTACTGGCAAAAGAACAGGGAGTTCAGAAATACACACACCTACAGAGTCAATTGATCTTTGAGGAATGTGCAAAGGCAACTCAATGGAAAAAGGATAGTCTTTTCAACAAATGGTGTTGGAACAACCAACATGCAAAAAATAAATCTTGGCCCGCACCTTACAACATATACAAGATTTAACCCAAATGAGTCAGAGGCCTAAACAGAAAATCTAAAACTATAAAACTTCTACAGCAAAACAGATGAGAAAATCTTGGTGACCTTGGCTTAGGCAAAGATTTCTTAATTACAACACCAAAAACATAATCCATCAAAAAAAAAACTGCAAATGCACTTTATCAAAATTTAAAACTTCTCATCTTTGAAAGACACTCTGAAAAAATGTGATGACAAGCCACAGCCTGGCGGAAAATACTTGCAAATCATAGATTTAAATCCAGAATATAGAAAGAACTCTTTAAATTCAATAATAAGAAAACAACACAATATTTTTAATGGGCAAAAGATTGGAACAGACATTTAATCAAAGACATACAGATGGCAAATAAGAACATGAAAAGATGCTCAACATCATTAGTCGTTAGGAAGATGCAAATTCAAACCATAATGAGATACCACTAAACATTTATTAGACTAGCTAAATGGAAAAACAGAAACCAAGAAAAGCTGACAATTCCAAATTTTAGTTAGGATGCAGAAGCAACTGGATTTCTAACATTACTCATGGGAATGCAAGAGGGTACAGCCATTTTGGAAGACGATTTCGCAGTTTCCTATCAAGTTAAACATTCAGTTACTGTATAAACCAGCAATGCCACTCTTATAAATAATGAAAACTTATGTTCACATGCCTGTACATGAATGTTTATAGCCACTTTCTTTATGATCACCAAAAACCGGGAACAACCCAAATATCCTTCCATTGGCAAATGGATCAACAAGCTGTGGTACATCCATACGATGGAAGAGTACACGGCAAGAAAAAGGAAGAAAGAACTCCTATGGGCAGCAAAACAGAGGAATCTCAAATGCATTATGCTAGGGCCGCCACGTGGCTTAGAGGTTGGGTGCGCATGCTACGCTGCTGGCGGCCCAGGTTCGATCCCGGGTGCTCACTGACGCACCGCTTCTCCAGCCGTGTTGAGGCAGCAACTAGAAGGATGTGCAGCTATGACATACAACTATCTACTGGGGCTTTGGGGGAATAAATAAATAAATAAATAAAATTATCAAATGCATTATGCTAAGTGCAAGACACCAGACTCAAAAACCTATGATTCCATTCACGTTCCGTGACTCTGGAAAAGGACAGACTAGAGCGACAGAAAACAAATCAGTGGTTGCCAGGGGCAGGAGGTACAGGAGAAACTAACTACAAAAGGCCTTCAGAGGATTTTGGGGGGTGATGGAACGGTTCTAAATCTTAATTACGGTGGTGGTTACAGAACTACATGCATTTGTCAAAACTCCTGTAACTGGGCACTAAAAATGGGTGAACTTTACTCCACGTTAAAAAGAAAAAAAAAAAAAAATCCTGTCCTGGCTTCCAGGTTTCCATGGCACCAATACTAATGCTCCACCAGACTTTCTGGGCCTTTTCCATCTTACCAGTCCCTAGCAGTCCACTTGATTTCCCATCCACTTTCTGCTCCAATTACAACTGTCTCCTCACCATCCTATCAACATTCCACAGACTTGCAGGCTTCACTGCCTTTTTGCAAGCTCTGCCCCTCACCTGCAATGCCCTCCCCTCTGCCTTCTGCCCCCCAAACCCTCTACACAGGGGTCGTCTCTGAACTCTCCATTCCCTAAGTCTGCCCTGGTCAGCGCAGGGCAGACCCCTCTCTCAGTGTTCAGGGGGTCGGGCGGGAGTTATTCTGACTTCAGGTTCGTTATCAACAGGAGCGCAGGATGGGGCCTTCCTCACCTCCAGGCCCAGCCTTCAAAATAATGGAAGTGCGGCCTAGCACACAGTAGGCCCTCGACGCAGTGCACCCGGGAGGGAGAGGGACCCCTGAGCCACAGGAGGAGGTGAGATCTGAGCTGAATCTGTGTCTGAAGGGCTAACGAGGCACCTTCGAGGGAGGTCAGGCCAGGAGGAGCAGGGCGGGGGAGAAAGGGCGGAAAGTGCAGAGGTCCAGGAGGCGCAAGGTGACCGCCCAGAGCCCGCTGTCATGGCGCCCCCGGGGACCCGTGTACCTTGTCCTCGTAGGAGCGCTGGGCGGCGCTCACCGACCTGGCCTTCATCAGCAGAAGAACCAAGAGAGGCACCAGGAAGCCGCCTGGGGGTACAGTCACCAAGATGCTGCCCAGGAGCTAAGGAGCTGCTTCCCCAGTGGTCCCCTCGGCTCCACCCTTCACCCCGACTCTGCCCCTAACGGCCCCGCCCATGACCTGCCAGTCCATCCTCACCCCACCCTCCAACCCCAGGTAAACCTCACCCCACCCTGCCATCCGGGCCCCCTGTCCATCTTTAACACCCTTCATCCAAGAATAGGCTAGATTCTCCACTGGCCGCAGTGCATCCTAGCCCCACCCATCTCCCCGGCCCTACCTTCTTCACCTGGTCCAGACTGGTCCTCCTCACCCTTTCTCTCTCTAACCCCGCCTACCATTCGCCCCCCCCCCCCGCCCCCCAGTACCTTGCCCCTCGGCTGTCCACGCCTCCCACTGCTCCCCAAGTGGGCCCAGCAGCCTGGTGGTGACGGGATGACCTTGTCCATGCAGAAGGGCAGGTGAGTCGTGCGCACTCAGGAAGACCACGGAGGTGACCAGCATGGCGCCCGAGGAGAGGCATAGGGACAGGACGAGCAGCATGAAGAAGCCCAAGTTGCACTGACCGATGCTGTTGTTGACACACTTGCAGTGGTGTTCTAAGTCCTGGGCAGAGGGAAGGGGGCAGCGTTCTGGACACCAGAAGAGAACAGGTAAAGCTCCCCGGGCCAGGCCTACAGCCAGCCGTGGGGCCCTTGGGCATCTAGTGTCAGCGAGCCCTGGGGTCGGACAGGGGTGCCTTTCCTTCCCCTGGCCTGACCAGGCTCAGCATAGATGTGGATGCTCCTGGGTGTCAGCACCTGGGTCGGCAAGGACCAGCCTCCCAGGACAGGTGCAGGCAGGGAGGCAGTGAGCTGCATGAGTGACCAAGACTGGCTGGGAGTTAGTGCCACCCTTGGTCTTAGCAGTCCTGGAAGTGGTGAGGCCTGCTGTTGGTCCCCTGTGCAAGTGGGCCTCTTGAACCGGCCAGGTGCTGGGCAGGTGTGGGTGGGGGCCGGAAGGGGGCAGATGAGAGGGGCGCTCACCTCCACACAAATGTTGCACCAGGGGCACTGGTAGGTCCGCGGCGGGCGGTGGAAGCAGTACTGTGGGCCCCACTGCAGGCGGAAGGCTATGTGGTTCACCCATACCACACACACCATCCTGGGGCCCTGTGCATTGGAGCCTGGCATGGGAAGAGGTTTGGGCAGCAGCAGGAGCCCTTCATCACTCTGCTGCTGGCGGGTGGGGGCCAGGCCCACAGCATCACTGGGCTCAGGGAAGGTGCAGGGGAGGAGGGGGGCAGGGGAATCCTAGTCCCCACTGAGCAAGCTGACCAAACTCGGAGAGGCTGGCAATCCAAGGGAAGGTAGAATTCCAGCCAGAGGAGTTCTGTGAGAACGCAGGCCTTTGGAACTGTGATTGATGTAAGGAGTTTGTGCAGTGGGAAGGAAGAAAACAGAACGGAGTGGTTGCCAAGAGCTGGCTTTTCTCCCTGGCCTGCCCTGGCCCTCCCCTCCAGAGCAATTGGAAAGCCTCCAGAATGCTGTTGTTCCACGTCTCGGTGGCTTGGGAAATGAAGCAACAGAAGCAGGGCCCAAGCAAATGGGAAGTGGGGTGACAGTGTCTTGAGGCCCGAGGAGGGGAGAGGGGAGGAGCACTTTAGGAATCATCCCTGCATGCAGGAGCCTTTAGGGTGCTACCTCCTTCTCCCAGGGGCCCAAGAGCTCACCTTGGTGCAAGATGTCAGGGTCTGAGAAGTTCAGGAAAACGAGACTGCTGAAGGTGAGGACGAACAATGGGAGGCCTGTGACAATGGGAAAGGCCCACTCCCCATTCTGGGCCAGCCATCTGCAACTGAGACCAGAGCAGGACTCAGCCTTGAGCTGGGGGACCCAAAGCTCCCCACGGGACTCAGTACACCTGGTCAGGAATCACAGACCTCAAAGCCTGCTCTAAATAGCCAGGGTAGTGACAGACCCAGAGAGGCTCCACCAAATGTCACCCAATATTACCAGCCACCAACAGCTCCCAAAGGCACCAAGCATTCTATGCCTCTGAGCCTTTGCATATTCGGTTGCCTCTGCCTAGAATATCCTCCCTTCCTTGATGCCTCTTCTGCACTTCCCCTGTCCGGACTCTCATGATCTGTCTTCCTTTCTGTCTCTCTGTAAGAAACCTGCCAGCTTGTGTGGGAGACTCACGGGAATGCGAAGAAGAGTCCGCTGACAGGGACAAGCAGGACTCCAGTGAAGGCAGCGAGCAGGCTCAGGAGGAGACAGGGAAGCGGCACCTGAGGCGGGTGATGGTGCTCCTTCATGAGGGGCATGGCATCCTGCCAGAGCTGCATGGCTGGACCTCCGGTGCCCCCAGGCTCTAACCCCGATACTGGCTCTGAGAACCGTATGTCCACAGTGACTGCTGAATCCATAGTGAGCTCCAAAGCCAAGCCTAGGGTGGAAGGCAGGAAGTCCCAGCTGAGGAGGCTGGGCATCACAGAGGCTGAGGAGGTCTGGGTTAGGGGCTCTGCAGCCTGTGACCGTCAATTCCAACAGCGCCCCCCCCCCCGACCCATGCTGGGGATTGAGAGTTCCTGCACCTGTGAGCTTGGCTCCCACACAACATGAGATTAGACAAACACATGGGGAGAGGAGGTGATTCCAATCTCCCTCCCAGGCAAAGTGCTAATTGAAGCAAACAGTGCTCATTGCTCATCTGTCTCCAGTTTTTCCTTTGAAGTATTCCGAAAGTATACTGTGGGGGAAGGGGCAGCAAAATAATTTCTGCAGGCTTCCTCATTTCCAGGCTTTTCATGACACAATTCTGGTCGATGAGATATAAGAGGATGTCTGTTCAAGGTTTCTAGAAAACTTTTCGCCTTCCTGATAAAGGGGTAAAGGACACAGTTGGCACAGCTCTGTTCCTTCTTCCTGTCTTGAACCTAGACGTGCTGGCCTGGGGGGCCCCCTTGGACCCGTTAGCCAACAAGTCAACAAGCTACACAGACAACATGTGAGGACCTTGTTGAGTCACTGCCCCAGCCTTGACTCCTCCCTCTGAGCTGCTTAGTATGTGAGACAATAACTGGCTTCTCTCTTAGATGCAGCTGGCAATTGTCATTCCTTTTAGCCACTGAGCCTCTGAACCCTCTGTGTTTGGAAGACTCCCCAACTAGGACTCAGGCACCACAAATGAGCCTCAGAGCTGCTACCACCAACCGACAGGGAGTCTTGGCCAAGAGGCGCCGCTGCACACATTTTCAGAGCTCCTGCGTGTTGAAGTGTAGTGGCCATTTTGGAGGTCACTTCAATTTCAACAGTGATTGTATTATTCCTAAACATGGATAAAATATGTAATTCCAAGGTTCCTACTTGGCTTTAAAAAAGGCTGATATTGAATGGGAGTAATTGAATTGGAACATTCTGAGGAAATTACTTTGATTAAAAACAGAGAGCAAAAGTCCCTCATCAACACACAATTATTGTTACTTTTATTTTCTTGTCTCTAGAAACATATTTTTCTTCACGACATTCAAATTAAGAGGTTAAAAAACATGTAGTAAGAATGTTGTCTTCTACTTGGTGAGATTATATTTTAAATACTGAAGTTGAAACCTTTAGATATTTTCATTTGTTATCATACAACTGTATATATGTATGCACATTTAAACTATCTACATATTGAAATATACTAAAATTAATTTTTTGATGGTGTAGGTATAATAGACAGGAAGACCTGGTAGCTTGGAAGAGAAATGATCTTTGTAGAACAGTCTCTTTTCATCCCGATCCACTAAAAACTTATTATTTAGTTTCAGCCTATTCTAGCCATGGTAGAGACTTATTATCTCACTTAACCTCAATGAGTAATCTTAATTATAAGCAAATTAATAGAATGTTAAAAGAGAATTAAGAGAATGATAGGAGATTCCTCACTTCTAAAAAAAAACTGAAAAGGCTGAGTGCTTGTTATTTTACCTTCTGCTGTGCCATCTACAGGATTGTTAGTCTGATTAATGACACAGCCAACACAGTGACCATTTCTTGTCCTCAGACACCTCTACTCACACAGGGCAATGACTCTTGAGGTTGCTACTTTCTGATACTGTGCCCCAAATTCAGAAGAATAAAATTGACCTTGTGTCTTATTGGCTGCTAGGTAACACCAGAGGGTTGATACCCACCCCGAACCCAGGAACCCATGATATGGCTCTCTCAGGCATCGAATGATGTGAAAACATAGAGATGGAATTAACATGCTTTATATCTCCTTCATGTGCTCAATGATTTTGCAAGAGCTTCCCTATTGATTGGGACCACCTTGTGGGGGAAGCTGATAAATATAAAAGAAGACGGAAAATTGGTTTTATGGGTAAAAGGTGTGGTCAGGGGGCTATGATCATGTTGAAAGGACCAGAGCTCTCACGCAGAGAGGACTAACTCTGCTCTCCGTCTCTTGTGACACTTGTGTGTGTGCATGTGTATGTGAATGTGAAGTTTGTTTGCCTGTTTCAGGGGTTTTGTTCTACGTTACTGGAGTCTGTTCGGAGGGAGCCCCAATTTGTTGAAGGACTAACTCTTGGCTCCATCTGTTCTGACACTTGTGTGGACATGTGTGAATGCAGGTAATGTGTGTGTGTGAGTGGTGCCATAATGGGAAACTGGGATTTGACTCCCAGTGGCAGCCCTCTGGGTCATGTATAGCAAAACTGGGATGTTTCCTGTTATAAACCTATGAAAAAAAAGATGAAACTTAACCAAATTTGGGGTCTCAGCTTCCTCTCGTGGTCTCACAGATGCTAATGAAAACAAGTTAACAGAAGAATAAAAACAAGCTGAGAGAGAAAACAAAGGGACTCTTCACAGCTGTTGGAAATTTTTAAAGGTTTTTTTTTTTATTATTCTAAGGGAAACTAAGGTAAATAAGACAGTGGGGTAAATAAGACAAATATTAAAAGGGGGAAAAACAAAGAGGAATCAGAAAAGGAAAGAGTCACAGGACTCATCGCAGCAGGATGGAAATCTTTAGCTAGTTATTAAAAAGAAAAATGGGGTAAATAAAACAGACATGAATGAGGTTAACATAAAGGTTTTCATAAACACCACCTAAAGTTAGGTGGGCTGAAAGGACCCCCGACTGGCCCCGCAAGATTAAAAGACCTCAGACAGGCCTGTTCTAGTCACCCCAGTTTGGAAGAAAAATATATTTTTAAGCCAGAAAGCAGGAAATCACAATGAGAAATCTGACCAATTGTTGGGGGCAACAGTTAGGCTGCTAATCTTGATAAGATCATAAAGATTATAATGTTTGAGCTAATATTATAGGAAGAGGTCGTGTCAACTTCGCCTGGATGTTTTTTCGGAAACGGATGTTACGTCTGGCTGGGAATGCTTTCCCTACACAATATTATAAGACAGAGACTTATTGATGGAACCCTAATGAAAGCTATGATGAGAGGTATAAAAATTGATAAAATTGAATTAAATGTCGTTGAAAAATTAGTACAGTTAAATGGGCTTTATGTAAAATGATTACATCTCTTTTGCCTGATGCTATTATAGATTATGTTATGGGGATAAAATATTGTGTCTCGCTGGGGAACGTTTCCCCTGCCTGATATTGTAAGGGCATAGAAATCCACCCTTCAGCCAATGTTACTTAAACATGCTAAAGGAGACCTTACTTTAAAATGGCCAAAAGGGGGCAACTTCAGTTTACCCAAACCGGTGTATTTACATATGCAATTGGAAAAAGCCAGCTACAAAGTTAAACAACCAATGGGAAGCCTATTTTAATCTTTTGAGGCTTCTAAACGAAATCAGGAATAACTTCCTGCCTCTTTCAAAGAAAATAATTAAGTAATTAAACATGCCAGATTGGGGGATGCCAGCGGCCCTACTAGTGAAAGAAACCAAATCTCCTCTCTTGTGGAGCTTCCCCACTTCAACTCCCCGGAAATTCCTGAACTCAAGTTAAGCAAGTGGAAGTACGTAAACTTTTAGGATAATTTGGAATGGTAATGGACAGGCTGGGGTACCGTTTCAAGTCCACCTTAAGAGTCACCCTTAAGAAAGAGGATTCAAAAGCTCTCATAATGTAATACATTCTTTGAGTAATATGCAGAAGCTTCTAAAAGACAAAATGGGCCTGGCCCAGTGGCCAAGCCGTGAAGTGCACGTGCTCCACTTCAGTGGCCTGGGGTTCGCAGGTTCAGATCCCGGGTGTGCACTGACCCACCGCTTATCAGGCCGTGCTGTGGCGGTGTCCCATATAAAGGAGAGGAAGATGGGCACAGATGTTAGCCCAGGGCCAATCTTCCTCAGCAATAAGAGGAGGACTGGCATCGGATGTTAGCTCAGGGCTGATCTTCCGCACTACATACATACATACATACATACATACATACATACATAAATACAATTAAAAGACAAAAGACAAAATGATGTCAAAAACAGCTATAAAAAGGATCCTTACAACAAAAATGAATCTTAAGTAAAAATCCTTGGCCATCTGAGCAGGTCTATTTGCTAGGGAGCCATTTGGATCCAACTGTTCTTCTCAGTTTTATAACTGCGACTTGGCTAAAGTTTTAAAGATCTCTGTTTCCATCTATCAGCATGTAAGTCTCTCTATATATATTTGTCTGCCTACAGATGATATAACTTCTAAAGCATCTCTATGTAATTGGCTTAAAGTAAGTGCTTATTTAAATTATGTGTAAACATAATAGAAACTAACCCAAATGTCTTTCAAGTTTCATGATATAAAATGATCTTTGGTAAATAAAAGCTTATTTAACTTTCTTGGTTTGATTAAAATAAATATGTTTTCAGATTTATCAACATTGGATATGGTGCAAACATGTTATGCTTGTGACAAAATTTTTTAGCCGAAAATAATAACTTTGAATAAAGGCTGATTTTGTCTGATGTCTCATGAGGGTTCTCTAGGCAATCTAAACATAATTATTGCAAACAAGTAAACTAAATAGAGGTGAAAAGGATAAAGGTTTTTGGGGGAACTTTTAACAATGATCACAGTATGGTGTACGATTTCAAACAACTTAAGATGATGGCTAA